>NC_143581.1:151993332-152293540 GCF_048544385.1 Mastigoproctus giganteus | reverse complement strand
TTCTTGTGACTGAGTTAACCTTTAACAGATACATCATGAATTGGGCATGTTTCTACATTCCATTACAGAGACTTCGTAAACCAACCACACATGTCGCGTGGTTAACAACAGTACTTATAATTACATTGTGAGTACTTTTACAATAACAAGTATGAAAGAAAAAAAATTATGAAATAATTGCGTAGAGTGTTACAAGCTTTTTGACAGCTATTCCTTCAACTTGTTTACATAATTTCCAAACTGGTATGCATTGTGGAAAGTTCAGGAGTTGAGTGGAAGGTGATTTAGATCAGACATCCCTGGTGATGTGTTCAGTTAGCAGCTTCTTGAACCTGTTTAGTGAAATGGCATTTTTGATATTTTCAGGAAGATTATTCCAGGTTTTTGCGCCTCCTGTATTTTATATTTTTCTGACCTATGGCTTTTCTAAAAAGCGGAACCTTCAGGTTCTCTTCATTTCTTAAATTATATGTTATTGCTTCTTCTTCTATTGTTAATAAAAAGGATCCGAAGAGAGGAAGAAAGTTGGTGTTTTCAAAGCATTGTAGACAAAGACCGCCTCAGCTTTTTGTATCAGTTGGTAGATGCTTAAGAGTCTCGCTTCCTTATATCTCGAAGTCACCGATGCATTCCAGGGAAGGCCCAAAATTGAACGAACACGTCGATTGACAATTGAATTGATTCTCGCAAGGTTATCTTGACTGGTCGTATCCCATGAGATGATTCCATATGTGAAGTGAGGCTATATTAAGGAAAGGAATACTAGTCTGAGAAGGGAAGGAGGTACCCAGGCAGAGGCTCGGGCGAGTATTATTGCTAGTGACGAAGTCTTCTTTAGTAAGGTGATCATTTGTTTATCCCAACTCAGCTTGTCATCTAGCCAGATTCCTAGAAACTTGGTATCATTCACTCTTTCGAGTTGTTTTCCTTTGGAGTGACGATAATGACGTTATTTCAAAATCAATATTTAATGGTTTATTTTTCATCCTAAACACCATATATTTGGATCTTTCTGGGTTTAGTATAAGCTGATTCTTTTGTAGCCAACTATGCATTTCAGAGAGCAGGGCAGAGATCTTGCATTGAAGCTGGTTAGGGTCTTTTTCAGTGATTAGAATGGAAATGTCATTGGCATACGATACTAGGTGGGAAGATGGAAGATGAGAGAGAAATTCATTAATGTAAAGAACAAATAGGATAGGTCCGATACTTATTATTTAGACCATTTGAGCGCAGGGCGCTGTTCGACAGAACCGGTTGAATATGCTTGTGGCCGGCGCTGGGTCTTGTCAATGATATACAGGAGTTTTGCCAGCAAGGATAAAGAGGTGATTATTAGTACGTATTAGTAATGGCCGCATGATGCAAGAAAGCCTATGGCTTATGCTGCACCAGCCAAAAAAAAAAAAAAAAAAAACGAATAAAACCATAAAAAAAAAAAAAATATCCCCTTGTGTAAAGCAATGGTTAGGCCACACCTTGAGTACTGTATACAGGTCTGGAGGCCTCATTTTAGGAAGGATATAGAGTTGCTAGAACGAGTACAGAGGAAGGCAACAAGGCTGGTGAGTGGAACAAAGGGGTTTCTCTTACCAAGAATGGCTTAAATTCTACAAATTGCAGTGTCTGGAGCCTAGGCACCTGCGAGGTGATCTGATTGAGGCGTATAACGCCTTGAATGGTTTGAGCTAGCTCAGTGCTGATGGGATTCTTCCTCTTGCTCAGATTACGCACCTGAGGGGACATACATTCAAATTGAGGAGTTGTAGAATAGTGTGCGGAAATTTGCGTTTAGCCAGCTGGTGATTCATTGCTGGAATAAGCTTTCATCTGACTTTGTGGAAGTTGACAGCTTAAATAAATTCAAGGCAGAATGGGTGAGTGAAATGGGAAGGTTTTTTTTTTTTTTTTTGGCTGTATAAGCTTGCTTTCTTGCATCATATGACTCCACTAATGCTAAAAGTTTTAGGTGGTTTTTTTTTTAGAGCGAAGTGACCTGAACAAAGTAATATCCCCATTTGAATGTGGAGTTTCCGTAGAGAGTTGTTTGGAGATTGCAAAATTGTTTTTGTCTGCCATTTAATGTATCGACCAGAGAAAAGAACACACGCAATTTACAGACATAATACATATACGGATATACAGTAAAAATTCTGGGTGACTAATAAAATAATTTAAAGTGTAATGTGTAAGAACACTCCCTCTTTCATGTTCCTTATTCCCAGCTGTGACCCATACTCACGAAACTTTATTATTTTGAAAATAACAGTGTTTCATGGACGGGTCAGTGCTAGGGAATTTCTTAGCAATTTTTTGTTGTCATTTAATGTACGACTTCGTTTTTAAGTAAGATTCCACATAAAATCACGTTGCTTGTTGGTATGAGGTTTATCTACTAGTAATGATGCGTGTGTCTTCAAATCGGATTGTGACAAAACGAACTTTTTTTATTATTTTTTCAATATTCCCATTCTGTAACGGCGAATGGTATCTCATGGTTGTGTCCTGAAAGGGTAACTTAATGGGAACATCATTCCATAGAAGTCATTCTTTGATCGACCCTGAAACAACTGTGGGTCCTTGCAGGGCCCGGATGGGCATACTTTTTTGCCCTAGATTATATGGGATTATTTGTTTTACTGTATGTTTTATTTTCCATTTAAATATCTTTCTTTAGTTTTTAAATTTTACCTTTATTTTTTTATCGATAATTTTTGTCTATATACAGGGTGTTTCAGTTAAACGTTTCAGAACTTCTAAGAGGGGTAGGGTACATCCTGGCAACTCGAAATCATATAGCAATGTGGGGTCGGAAATGCTTTCCTGAAGCGGTGTTGTACACAGAAGTCGTCGTGCAGCACAGATTCGATTTTCGGTCAATGTATGGGCCGGTATTATGGGAGATCACCTCATCGGACCTTACCTGTTACCGTGTCGTCTAACCGGACCTATCTACTTGATCTTTCTGCAGCAAGTATTGTCACAACTTTTGAGAGATGAACAGATTTCTGCATCGACGCAACAGACAATGTGGTTCCAACACGATGGAGCCCCTGCCCATTATAGCGGAGATGTTCGTAACTACCTGGATGTCACATTTGGTCAACAGTGGATCGGACGTGGTGGTCCCGTGCGTTGGCCTGCTCGGTCACCCGACCTATCATGTCTTGATTTTTATTTCTGGGGTCATATGAAATCGCTAGTTTATGACACCCCTGTTGACAATGCTGAGGAGCTGGTTGCAAGAATCGCAGTAGCTGCCGAAGAAATTCGAAATTGGCCTGGAGTATTCCAGAATGTTCGGATGTCCATGCGTCGGAGATGTGAGGCGTGCATTGTAGCCCGTGGAAGAAACTTCGAACACTTACTTTAATCCATGTACCTTTTGCTTCTTTTCATGTATTATTAAAACGATTTCTCACTTACGGTCTCTTTTTCTTTATGGTGCTTCTGTGTACAACACCGCTTCAGGAAAGCATTTCCGACCCCACATTGCTATACGATTTCGAGTTGTCAGGATGTACCCTACCCCTCTTAGAAGTTCTGAAACATTTAACTGAAACACCCTGTATATATAATTAAAATTAATATAAATAAATTTTTTCGGTCCCTATCGCATTCCAGCCCCCCCCACCACCATCACCAAAAAAGTCGTGTTTATCGGGTACATTTTATTTTCCAAAATAAGATGGACTGTGTTTGGTTTGGGCAAACATGTATGCGGGCAACTTTGTACAAGACGTGAACAAATGCATGTGTGCAAGCACGTACATTATTATTATTATTGCTGCTCTTATATTATTTCTCCCTGATTGGGGTTCCACCTCGTGATGGGTGTTGCTACCAAGTACACAGGGTAGTTGTTGTTACGTCTGATGTTACTGTTGGTCGAGGAACTCTCTGACAATCCTACAGGTGTTCAGGATTGCGACTTTCTGGAGTTCCTTGTAGATGTTCTCTGGGAGACCTATTGCTGCTAGGCTGTTATGTAGGTTCTTTGGGCCGACCGGGCTAGCCGGGTGGGTAAAGTGCCTGCCTGGCAACCTAAAGTCGCGGGTTCGAATCCCGCCTCGGGCTTGGATCAGAGTAGAAAACGCAAAAACCTTGGGAGGTGCAATATGGCCACAGAAGCCGATGCGCCAACAACTAACAAAAGAAAGAAAGAAAAATAAGGGTCTTTGGCACCATACATGTGGTTGACACGATGATCAAGATGGTCGTTACGTGTTGCATATGCCACATCTCTTTGATCTCCTGTCTTAAGTTCGTGTACTTCCTGATTTTTTACCCATGGGTTTTCAGCAAGTTGCCAGTGTTGGATACCGCTATGTCAATCAGATAGGTAGCCTTTTTCTACTTGTCCACAAGGGTTATGTCCGGTATGTTGTGTGGGATTGTCCTATCCGTTATTATGGCGCAGTCCCAGTATAGCTTGTGGGTTGGGGTCTCTAGTACTGCCTGGGGTTCGTACTTTTAGTACGGTACACTTTCTTCGATCAACTAGTATTTCCTTGCTAGCTTCTGATGTATTATCCTGGCTACCTGGTCGTGTCTATGAGTGTACTTATTATCATTATTATTATTATATATTTTTAAAGGTGCTAGAACTTTAAACTTTTACCTCGCATTAGAGTCCTAGTAATCAGTTATATTTAAATAAATAAATTTTGTTTTATTCTCTCGACGACCGAGGCCAGAAGAGATTAGAAATTTATTGTGAATGCATACATATTGAAACCAGTGGAAGTAACATTTAAATATAGGCATGCAGGCTGTGGCAGTTACTACCCGATGCTCAGCCTATATAAGCGATATGAACCTTCCTCTGAAATGGCTTATGCTGCCAGGAGGTTGTTACATGAAACGTGAGTACATTATTTAAATTACGTTACATGTTAAAAATGAAGATTTTAAACTAGAGTACCATAGAAAACTCAACGTATTACTGAGTGTTATCCGCAACGTATTACTGTGTTGTACAGAGTTATGGCAAGCAACCAGAGCCGGCCCGAACAAAAGCGGGGCCCGGTGCAAAGTTGACTTGCGGGGCCTTGATACAAATTTCGTACAACAAAATAATTTATTGCATTTTGATATTTATTACATTGCACAAATTGGTTTAGTTAAGGATTACATGAAAATGATAAATAATTAAATTATTTTAATAAAATTAACATTTCAATCACAAACAAAATCTTTAATAAATCAAATAAGAAAAATAATTGCTTCATATACTTATAAAATGCAATTTGGTATGCGACTTAATCGAATAAGGTCACAATATGTGATTTTTGTTTCATTTTCTTACATGTTTTATAGCAAATTCGTTGATAATATCATCATAATTTAGTTTTTTGGCTATTTCGGATTCGATAGATAAAATGGCTAAGGAGGTAAATCGTTCTTGACTAATGCTAGATCTCAAGTAATTTTTTATTATTTTCAATCTTGAGAAAGATCTTTCTGCAGATTCGACGGTAATGGGTAAGGTTAATATAATTTTCAGAACAGTAACAAAATTTGGATACAATTCAAATAAATTATTTTTCAGTAAATATTGTAATATTTGTAATATTGTGATCCTGGAAGGCAAAACTCGACGACAAATTTTGATTTCATTAAATAAATCAATGCAATCAATATCGTCTTGTGAGGTCGCATTTAAGTCTTTGCAACATTTAAGAAGATCGTTTTCAGTCAGTTTTTGAATATTATCCGAATTATATAAAAAACCATATGATGTCTCATGTTCGTGATAAATTTCGAATCTTTTCTTAAAAGAAATAATCGCACTATCGATTATGACTAGAAAATATTTGAATTCTGATATATTCTTCGCCTGATGAAATAGGCTGATCGGTTCTTTCATAACAAAATTGCTTTGTTTTCGTCCAGTTCTTTGATTCTTAAATTCAGATGTCACTCGTAATTCTTCAGCTATTTCCTTTGCAGTTATTAAAGAAGATTTGAATCCCGATTCACGATACTGTTCAAAAAATTTAAAAGGCCTTTTAAATGTGAATTTGCAGTACCGATATCTATATTTGAATTTTGAAATATCTTGCTCACAATATTTACTTCATTCAGTATGTCACCAAATGACCAAACTTAATAAAAATTCAAATGAAGTTTATTTTCGATTGATTGGATTTCGGATTTCGTTTTCATAAAGTATTTCGGATTTCGTTTTCATAAAGTATTCCGGATTTCGTATGTTCATAAAGGTATTTCAAAGCTAGAGAAAATTGTGGTACTTGGTATTTCACAGATTTCACACTTTCGAGGCGACATTCCCACCTCGTTTCTGACAGTGGTTTTGGAGTAAGATGTTTGACATGCTCTTTTAATATATCCCAGCGTATCACAGAACTTGCAAAAATATTATATCTTTGTAAAGTCCCAAAAAATAAATTTGCAAGAGAAGATGATTTTGAAATGTCTCCAAGAACTAAATTCAAATTATGACCTCCGCAGGGCATATACTGTGCTTTGGAATTCTTTTGCAGGATAAGTGCTTGCACGCCTTTATATAAACCTCTCATATGAGCTCCGTTATCATATCCCTGTCCTCGACAGTTCCCTAAATCTAATTCCTCCTTTTCTAATATGCTTTCAATTTTGTCTGATAACCCTTTTCCTGTCGGGTCTTTTACTGTTTCAAAACAAATAAATCGTTCTTGTATACTCACATCACTTTCAGAGTTATCTACATTAACATATCTTAAAATAACAGATAATTGTTCTTGATGGCTTACGTCTAGAGTGCAATCTAATAAAATTGTGAAATACTTAGCTTTCTGAACTATATTTATTATTTCCTTTCTAACTTTTTTAGCCAAAGCAGAAATTAGTTCATCTTGTATTCTATAGGAACGCGATGCTGATTCTACGCACCGATCCAAATGTTGTTTCATAATTGGGTCAAATCTTGCGAGTAATTCTATGAGACCTAAGAAATTACCGTTGTGCTGTTTATATAAAGCATCGCTACTGCCCCTGAAGGCTAAATTAT
This sequence comes from Mastigoproctus giganteus, assembly GCF_048544385.1. Taxonomy (NCBI): domain Eukaryota; kingdom Metazoa; phylum Arthropoda; class Arachnida; order Uropygi; family Thelyphonidae; genus Mastigoproctus; species Mastigoproctus giganteus. The sequence goes on along the minus strand of NC_143581.1, from coordinate 152,286,528 downwards.
GCTCTGATAAATATAAAATTGCAGCCACTATTCGTTCACAAACACATTTTAAACGCTGTGTTTCGTTTTTAATTATTTTTTCATGTTCTTTGTCAATAGTGTTTCCAAGTTTCAAATTCTTTTCAAGTTGTAACAATTTGTACATAGCTTGTAAATGATATTCTGATCTTTCATGACTTTGTAATCGCGAACTTAAATGTACCCAATAGTTAAGTCCAGTTAAACACAGAGAAGTGGTATTTGAAGAGAATAACTTACACGCATAACACAATGTGGCATCTTTGTACTTTTGAGTAGAGTAACCACCTTCGTTCTTGACGTTCCCCATTCGTTAATTTTCTTAAATAATAATTTTCAGAAAAACTTCTGTTATTTTTATCTTTCGGAAAATCGTAGTTTTTTACTTGTGTCACGCCATTTTGTATGATAGCCATTCTAAATTTATTAGTTATAATTTCGGGCTAAGTACCAGGATCATTGATATCGACATTTTCGTCTTCGTCGCTTTGTTCATTCTCTTGAAGCTGCGGTCCTCAGAACAATTCATCTTGTTCTTTGTTCGACGCTGACAAAAAATCCTCCGTCTGTACGTTCCCCTCTGCTTCATGATTATCTTCCCGTTCTACAGTTTTCTTATAATCGCTTTCCTCTTCATTAGGACGAGAGCTGGCTTTATGATGATCGGGATCGTTTTCGTGGATGTCGCACGGCGTAATTTCATTTCCGCGAGTTTGATCTTCCAGTAACTGTGAATTATGCGTTTCTTCAGTTTGTTGCACATTTTCGGTTTTTAAAAATTTTGCGAGGGAGTTACTCTGTTTTTCCGTAAATTCTTCTCTCTTTCTTTTTTTCTTCGATTTATCAGAGCCACACATATACTTTCTTCCTGCATCTCTGTCTCTACTAGTCATGTTGCGAAATAGAAACGAATATGTTATTTATTTTCACACCTCGCGAATCGCGATAAAAACGAACGATGTACGATCAGCTGTCATATATATTCATACGAATATATATATTTTTGTGTATATGTATATATATATATATATATATATATATATATATATATATATTCGTATTTGTGGGGAATATTTATTCAATAATTTCAAATGAAACTCCAATAAATTATTATATAATTATTATTTTTATTTGTAGGCTTCGATCAGCCTAATTGTTTATAAGGTCTCTAAGAGACTCAATAATATTGCGGTAGCCTAGATTAGGATCAAATGAGTAAATGGCCTACTAAAGAAGCGTAGTTAATGAGTAGCCTACTAAAGAGGCTTAAAATGAATAGTCCAGTCGGTGGTATATATAGCCTTTAGAGTACGATAACTATGCAAACGCTGGCAACATATAATCGTACGTCTGAACGACTTGTAAGGAGAGATATTTTAAACATATTTGAAAGAAAATATATTTTTTCGTGTTCTTTGGAGAATTCTTGGCGGGCTTTCAGATAATGTTAATAACATGATTATCGACATTTTATTTCATATGTATATTAAAAATATGGCCATTTTATGGCGATTTCACTAGATTTTGCGACAGTATTAAAAAAAAAATGAAACCATTTTTATTTTGCAAAATCAGTCAGCGGCGCGGGGCCTTCAGAAATGCGGGGCCTTGTGCGCTCGCACCGTTCGCACCCACCTCGGGCCGGCTTTGCAAGCAACATAATTGTTTTGTACTTTTTCATGAATGATCAATACGAAACGGGAATAATGAAGATTTTAGCACATCATCGAAAATTTTCTGTTACCACGAATGCAGGAAATCAAGCTACTTGAGTTATAGGTTCAACAAGATGGAGCCACTTGTCACACGCGGTAAGTCACGATGGACAGCGCGAAGCGTACCGAAATACCTCGAAGTGAGCATTCATTTCCAGCAAGACCCTGAATAATTTAAAAAATGTCATAGGGGCATAAATAAATGTCATGTGATAGAAAAAGTTATTCTAAAAAAGCACACAATCGTGTGTAAGAAGGCAAGATACACATTTACTAGACATTATCTTTCATATCTAAAGTTTAAAAAAATATTATTAAAAATTAATTATTAAACTTCAATTTTTAAAATGTGAAAAATCATTAAAAATTAATGATTTTATAGCAAAACAAAGTTTTTTTTTTTAATATTTTAGAAACCATGTAACGTAAAATCTCTGCACTATTTTGATGAACCTAGTACGTTCTATTATGAAAAATAAAAACCTTAATTGCACTATTTTTTTTTTTCTTTTAAATAAGCCTTAATAAGTCTCAGATTATTTTGGCAAAAATAATGCTTGCTTACTTTTCTTGAGGGAAAAGAAAGAAAAAAAAAAAAAATCTGTGGCTTCTATACTAAGAGTTGCGGAGTTAATTTTTCTTGGTTCCTGCTTCACTCGGTTTCTCCTTCTGGTTTAAAAAATTCGTTACAATGGTGTATGTGTGGGGGGGGGGGGGTCGTACTTTACCGCTAATATTTAAACATGGTATCATATCTTTCCATATTGCGGTTCTTGTTTTTGAGAATTTTGGCTTATCGATTGTTATGGTATTACAGTCATAAAACTGTGGCTTATTGTGTATTTTTAATATACAACATGATTTGTTGTGGGACTGGACAATTATAAATCGGTGTCAACACAGATTTCTAACTGTGCACCTACTCCCATCAAAAAATCACCCCATCATCTCCGAGCGCATAACTTTTTAAGTTAAACACACATTTTATACGATTAATTTAAATTACGAAATTTTATTCTTCAAATTGTGTTTCTGTATTTTGCAACTCGCTTGGAACGAACCTTTATATAAGCAAGTTTTTGCAGAAACCGACTGATTCGAAAGAAAATTTATTGTAATAAAATGTGCAACTTAAAATGATAACTATAGTTAACAGCATTTAAGACATAAATTAAGATGTACGGTTAAGAGCGCTAAAAATATATTTATATTTTCATTATTCTACGTAGTAGAATAATGAAAATATAAATAAATAAATACAGGAATTTCGGTCCCTGTATGGAACATTTCTCAATTGAATAAAGCATAACTGAAGTTAAAGATGAGTTATAGCACGAATAGAGCCTATGTACATGAAGTATGGCCACCGTAGCCAAGTGGTCAGTGTGAGGGTTCACAAGAACACTTGCTTGGAGTGACCGTGGTTCAAGCCTGCATGACTACTAAATTACGGTGCTGTTCCTTGTACTCTCTCTCTTGTGAACTCCTCTGACCGTGTAGTCGTCCCAGAATATAAACAGAAAATTTATTTATTATTTTTAAGTTGGAGATGATGTGCGGCTGTCATGTGGGCAAAGTCTTGTGCCATGGAGGAGGAAAGGGAAACGAGGATGCATTATCTATGTGGGGAAAAATAAGGAAATAAAACACATATGAACGGAGTATACAAAAGACGGGGGGGGAGAGTCAACATTGATGGTTAGCGACTGGACATGGAGATCTGAGTGGGGAAGGTTTAGGAGGGGGAAGAATAGGATGTATACATTTGCTGTTAATCCCTATTAATTGTAACCTTGATGGTACTGATTGTGCGCAGATTCTAACCGACGGCGGATTTTCAAGTTTCGTGCATCGAGTAGTGAACCGCGAGAGTACAAAAAGTACACACACTTTGAGTGACCGTGGTTCAAGCCCTTAACTAGTAACCCCAAATACTATCTCTTAATAGCGATCTTGCAATAATACCACCGCGATTATCTTTTTTTCTTTTTTCTTTTTTTTTTTAAGGACCAAGCCGCTGAAATCCCAGGAAATTAGGCGGCGGGACCTGCCGGAGTATAATAAATTTCAAGGTACACCTGGTCAGCCTCCTCGTTGGCACAGTACGGAAAACGTCGGGTCCCATCAGGGGCTCGACGGCCAATAGGCCATAGTGTGCATAGTGTTAGGGTCGGGCGCCACCTGTGGTTTCCCACATCTGCGCCATATGTACACTGTGAAGAAATACAGAACACTGTAAATGCCAGAAAAAGTGTAGTGTGTTGAATGTGTAGTTTTGTGTTGGGTTCTGTTGTATGTCCTGGCATTTGGCCGCAGGGCCCCTGGTGGAACCCCACGTTGCCCGCACACACCACTAGGAGGTAGCCAGGCTGCCCATTATTCTCTGGCAGGTCTCCGTCAGAGTCGCCTGAGCTTCCTGAACGGAGACCAATTAAAAAAAAAAAAATAAAAAAAAAAAAAAATAAATAAAATAAAATAAAAAATAATAATAAAAAAAAATAAAAAAATAATAAAAAAAAAAAAATAATAATAATAAAAAAAAAAAAAAAAATAAAAAATAAAAAAAAAAAATAATAAAAAAATAAAATAATAAATAAAAAAAATTAAAAAAATAAAAAAAATAAAAAAATAAAATAATAAATAAAAAAAAAAAAAAAAATAATAATAATAAAATAAAAAATTAAAAAAATTAATAAAAAAAATAAATAAAATAAATAAATAAAAAAAAAATAAATAAATAAATAAAATAAAATAAAAATAAAAAATAATAAAAAAAATAATAATAAATTAAATTAAAAAAAAATAATAATAAAATAAAATAAAAAAATAAATAAAAAAATAAGGTAGAGTGCGGCAGTACAGGGTGTACGGAAGAAGATGGGGGATGAAAGTAAGAGTAAGGGGATGTGGGTAAGGGCATCCCATAAATTGACAGTGGAGCATATGCCCCACCAGGAGAAAAGGGGGAGGGGATAACTCCAGAAGGGTAGAAAAACCACTCAGCGAGAGTGCTGAGTGTGACTTATATTTTGCGGTGGAGTGGTCAAGACCACTGGAGCCTACCAAACCATATGGAAAGTTAGCAGGTAATCCTACTTTGGATGTTCCAGGGTTAGCAAGTCGATGCTGGTAAAACAGTCAAGTACAGATTTTTTTTTATTTCGAGTTTGAGTAAGTCCTTTACAAGTTTCTATCCCTGGCTTGAGTTGGTTGTAGAGTCCTACGCCTAGAAAAGAGGTTCTGTGCGTACTCCGTTAATGATTTATAATATTGTTCTTCAGAAATTAGCAGGTGCTCCTGTCCTTGAGGTATGTGTTGTAGCCTTGTGTACAGTGTTCCTCGAAGATCGTTATAAATTGGGCAGTTATAAAGAAGATGGTCCCAATCTTCAATTTCTCCACATGTACAGTAGGGGTTATTGATGATTCCCAAGGTAGTCAACTTATGATTTATAGAGCCGTGTCCAGTTATAATATATGTACAGTAGAGGCCAGGAGAGAACCAAGGCGGCGACTTTGGATAAACTAGTTTGACATCCGGGATGAATTTCTTAGTTATTAGGCCCTTGTCCGTCTCCTCCCATCTTGTCTGCCAGATTTGTAGTAGCATGGCAGCTAGTTTTTTCTTTTCTTGCTTGCAGTCAGTGCGGGTGTTGATGGTATGTCCAAAGATGGTAGCTGGGATTCCCCGCGACAGGCAGTAGTGCAATCCTCGACGGATAACCTCCAAGTCAAGGGGGAGGACACCTGCAAGAACCTGTAGGGCCGGAGAACTTACTGTGCAACAGGCCCTGGTAATGGCAAGCAGTATACTTCGCTGAATTGTTTCCAGTTTGCTTTTATTGCGAACAATTATTGCTCTATGGTACCAAATCCCAGATCCGTATGTAATAACAGGGAGGAATATAACGTTATACAGGAGTTTGAGTGTTCTCCGGTTCAGACCCCAGTCACACCTGCTTACTCGGACGATTAAGGCTGCATAATTTCTGATTTTTAATAGGCCAGAAGAACAATGGGCACAACACATGATCCACACACTTTTAAATTTCTGGTCTTGACAGAGTACTGTCCCTCGATACAGCAAACACTCGCGGAGATGGGAGAAATTCCTGGTGCCGTTTGATCCTCAACATACTTTGTACTTTATAACTAGTAAATATGGAGGAGGAAGACCTCCCCCCCCTCTGACCATTCTGCCTTAGACTCCTAGGATATTCCGGCGCCTCCGTAGCCAGGTGGGAAGGAGCAGCAGCAGTGCGTAGCACACGCTTCTTGATTAGACCGGGGTTCGAGCCCGTCACCACCAAATACGGAAGATGCGGAAAGGTCAGGGAATGACCACTGCATGTCCCTGAGCAATATGGCCTTAGTTGCTAATGCTCCTAGAAACCAAACAAACCTAGGATATTCCCTGAATTCGGTCTGGCATTAGATATCCTAAACGACCAACAGATTATGGCGAATAGAGTAAAATATACCATAATGCAAATAAATGGTCAGAGGGCGAAGAACGTCGCCTCACAGTTGACCTTGGCTATTGAAGAGAGGAAAGCTGACCTCGTGTTACTGCAGGAGCCGTATGTATTCCACAGTCACGTTGTGGGGTATCCCAAACGTTGCAGAGTGGGGGCGTCCTCAGAGTCCCCTTATGTAGACATGTATAGTATCTTCTGTATAGCGGCTCCAGGAACATAAGTTCATCTCCGCCATGTTATTCTGTGATGATACAAAACTCTGTAGAGCGGCCAGAAACGTGTAGTGTTATGTTTGTGTATATTATGTGTTGTTTAGTTGTTTCTGGCCTCTTTACCACCGGGCAGGCGATCTCCTGGAAAGCGTGCCCGGTACCCGTCTACACCACGAGGAGGTGGGCCACAACTAGATACTGGTATGTCCTTAGCCAAGTGGAGATAGACCATTACAATCTTTGCCTGCCCTGAAGAGGGCGAAGTCCTGCACCCACTGGAGATAGTGCTCCAGTGGGTTCCAGCAAATCCCGTACCCACAGCTACCCAAACTTAGGGTACCAGCATAGAGAAAAAATAAATAAATAAGTTAGTTAAAAAAACAAAGAAAAAAAAGTAAAATAAAATAAACTAAGATAAAAATTTATAGATAAGAGTAGAAAAATTTAAAAAAAATAATAAAAATAAAATAAAACAGTATTAAAAAGAAAAAAGAAGTAAAATAAATAAAATGAAGGTGAAGTAAAATTATATAAAATAAAAAATAATAAAACAAAAAATTATAAATAAAAGTAAAAAAAATAAATAAGTAATGATTGTAAATATAAAATAAAATAAAAAGATAAATAAAATCTTCTTTGTCCTCGCCTTCTTCCCACGTTCATATGGGGTCGGCATAATACTCCATTTCTTCCTCCGTCATCCGCCGCGCCTCAGTAGCCAGGTGGGCAGGAGCGGCAGTGCGTAGCACACGCTTCTTGATTAGACCGGGGTTCTAGCCCGTCACCACCAAATACGGAGGTTGCGGAAAGGTCAGGGAATGACCACCGCATATCCCCGGAGCAATATGGCCTTAGTTGCTAATGCTCCTAAAAAAACCAAAAATAACAAACAAACAATAACAACCCTCATCCGCTCCTCTAAAGAATAACTTCACGAAGCTCTTTTGCTTTATTTCCCCTCCACCTAGTCTCTGGTAGGCATAGGATCTTCACTCTTCTTCTTTGCATCAAATCCACAATCTCTCTGCTCTTTCCATTCATCGTCCCAATGTTCAATGTTCCTATTCTAACACTTTTCAACTCCTTCTTCATCTCTAGCTGAACTAACGTCTTTAACCAGACCTGTCCCTTGTTCGGTAGCCCTGACACATCTACTTTCCATCAATCACCTTTTGTTTTGGCATAGTTTTACGACCGGATGCCCTTCCTGACGTCAACCCTCATCATTTATCCGGGCTAGGGATTTAAGCTGCTGATCTGCCAAACCTTACGCAGCTATATACAGGGTGTCTCAAAAATATTGGTACAAACATTTAGGGGAGGTAGGTAACATCTAAAGGAATGTGAATCGCATAGGAACCCATAACCGGAAACGTCACCGTAAGTCGGTACACGGCGCTGTTCATCAGTTCGCGAGAGAGAAAATTTCTGGTTTACTCATTCAAACAGTATTATTTTTTATTATTATTAAATCTGTTTATTGCTCTGCCCAAGAGCCACCCCCTGGACAGCAGGAAGCTATGGGGGTAAAGTCGCCTCACGAAGAGCATGCATCGATATACGAACTGTGAGCTGGCAGACATGCACTAAGTGTATGGATTAGCAGAGGGCAATGGACGAGCCACTCAACGAATTTATGGAGAACGCTTCCGAGACAGACATGTACCAGACCGCCGTTTGTTTGCGCGTGTGCATCAAAATTTGTGCGATTATGGGTCATTTAGAGGTAAAAGGAGTAGTGCGGGCAGACCACGTTCGACAAGAACTCCCGCTATGGAAGAAAGTGTATTGAATGCCGTCCAGAATAATCCTACTACCAGCACACGTACCGTTGCCTCTGCCTTAGAAGTGTCTCGTTAGAAGTGTACAGCGTGTTTGGCACGACGATTCCTTACACCCCTTTCATCTCCAAAGGGTTCAGTTACTGCTCCCCCAAGATCATCCTGCATGTGTGGCTTTTGCGCAGTGGTTTCTCCAAGAAAGTGTTCAAGACTTGAACTTTCCAGCCTATGTTTTGTTCACGGATGAGGCTTATTTCACTCGGGAAGGCTTATTCAATCAGCACAATGCTCATGTGTGGGCTCACGACAACCCACACAGTGTGCGCCCCCATGCGGCACAACATCGCTTCGCAATAAATGTGTGGGCAGGTATGGTCGGTGACTGCTTAGTCGGCCCATACCTGTTACCATGCCGCATGAACTCCGCTAAATATCGGATCTTTCTTGAACAAGTTCTACCAGGGTTGCTTGACGATGTTCCAGCAAATGTGAGACGCAACATTTGGTTTTCACATGACGGGGCGCCTGCCCCGTCATGTGGAAACCAAACCCGTTGCCTAGTCCCCACGCTCACCTGATTTATGGAGCCTTGATTTCTTTCTGTGGGGTCCCCTCAAATCTATCGTGTATGAATTGCCTGCGGAGACGGAAATGGATCTCGTCTGCGCTGCTGCTACTGTCAAAGAAACTCCAGGCATGTTTGACCATGTCCGCAATCCATGCTGCGTCGGTGTCACGACGCAGCATGGATTGTTTATCTTTTTCAAAGAAAAAGATAAATAAAATAAGATAAATAAAAAATAAGTTGCCCAGACTTTCTTCTATTTTCTCTAGCCGGTACCCCTAAAGAAAATAGAAGAAAAAAAATTACACAAAAATAAATAAATAAAATATATTAAAAAATAAATAAATAATAAAATAAAATAAGACAAAAAATATATATGAATAAATTTAAAAGAAAAAAATAGATAATTTTTAAAAAAAATAGATAAAAATAAAAGTGAATTGTCTAAGATTGGACAAATCCCGCACCCACTGGTGGCAGTGCAATACCAGTGGGTGCCCGCAATCCTCGGACTATACAGGCCTGAGGGGATAAAAGTAAAAAAAAAAAAAAAAAAAAAAACTGGATCTGTGTGATTTTCTAAGTGCTATTCAAGGTGACAATATTTTATCTTTGCAAGACACCGCTCACTGTTGAGGCTGACATTATTGAAGGAGCTGGAGGCACCGTAGAAGGTGAAGATGAAGCGGGATTGTCCAACAGAAATTTTCTTCTAGCAAATAAATCAGAAGCAAATTGTTGTAGGATTCCAAGGTGTGAGGCAGATTCTACTAGATGTTTTTCGTTGCCAGGTGAGAAGGTGTTTATACGGTCTTGTAGGTATTTCCGTAGGTCAGCATAAAGAGAGCAGTGATGGAGCAGGTGGTTCCAGTCTTCCAGTTGGAGACAGAGGCAAGAATCGATATTGCTTATTCTGAACTGAAAGAATTTGGAGTTAAAAGAGCTATGTTCGGTTATGATAAATGATGTGTAGAGGTTTGGAGAGAACCATAGGGAATTTTTCTTGTTGGCAGTAAAGGAGTCGTCTGGTGTAAATTTATATGTAGTTCTGCCTTTAGGGGTTGTATTCCAACGATCTTGCCAAATTTTTGTTAAAGCAGAGCAAATCCGGGTTTTTTCAGCTTTGGTGTCTGCAAGGACATTTCTGTATTCCATAGAATTCCATGGAGGTCTGATGTTTTTGAAAGTAGCAAAAGGCACGATGTAAAATGTGCAAGTCCAGAGGTAACACCCCAGCTATGACCTGCAGGACATCGGTTGAGACAGTACTGCAGGCATGGAGCATTGTAAGAATCACGGATCTTTGCAAGGAGAGTAGTTTTGATTTCAGTTTGACGTTCTTAATTCTGCCATACCAAATCGGAGCAGCATAGGTTGCAATAGGTATGAATACTGCCCTGTAATATAAGAGAAGAACTCTGCGTCCAAGCCCCCAGTCAGTTCTTGTAATCCGAACAATAGCCATAGTAAATTTCTTGATTTTATCTATTAGGTGGTTTACATGGAGAGTAAAATTGAGTCTATCATCAATGATCACACCAAGATGTTTTAAGTGCTTGACATATGGTATTTGCTTGTTAGCTTTTTTCAAGATAGGAGGACGATAGATATTTAGTTGACCTTTAAAGATCATGAGCCAGGTTTTGGATGGAGATATTTTAAGTTTGTTGGCAGTTGCCCATTTAAGAATTTGTTGCCTGGAACAATGACAAGGTCATCAGCATATGCGAATGGAGTAGCAAAATCAAAATGTCTGGTTAGCCATGTATTTAGTGTAATGTTCCAGAAGAGCGGCCCCAGAACAGAGTCCACTTATGCAGTGATTTTAATAAAGTGACTGTAAAACTCCCATCAGACCCCTGTCTTTTGAAAGACCATTTTTATTGACGGCAGATTGTTAGAACATCTTACATAGACCAGACTAGGTCTGTGGAAAGAGCCTATTCGTTCTTGGGACCCACACTATGGAACTGGGTACTTGATGAGTACCTAGTGGCACACAGTGTTGAGGGCTCTGAAGTCGTAGCTTACGCAGGCGATCATTTGTTTCTTGTGTGTGTGGGGGGGGATAACTTTCGCAAGGAGCTCGAAGTGCTGGTGGCTGCCTGCATGGATAGTTTATTATCGTAGGCTACGAGTTGCCCGGAAGGACTGGGGCTTAAAGAAGAGAACGCTGTCACTCTTCTATAAGGCAGTTTTCATCCCGGTTATCACCTATGCTTCTGGAGTCTGGTACAAGAAGGCCAATACCGTAGTAAACAGATCGCGCCTAGGAACTATCCAGCGCTCTCTTCTCCTTCTGTCCTCGCGTGCTTGTCGCACTGTCAGCACCCATGCGCTACAGGTCCTCACTGGATCTCTTCCACTGGACCTGGAGATTGTTCGTCATGGGTTGCTCTACCAAATAGCCAAAGGAAGAGCAGTTACTTGTGCAGGTTTCACCACTGACCCAGCAAATAATAGAAACGCTGAAAAGATGAGACTTAATGAACATCTAACAGACACCTGGCAAGAAAGATGGCAGACATCAACTAAAGGCGCTGTCACCAAAAGATTCCTCCCTGATGTCAGGGCCTTCTACCCCCTCACACCTGTCTGGTTTTCACCAGGACTCTATGCTACCTACCTCCTCACTGGACATGGCTCCTTCCAGAAAAAACTACATGACTTCAGAATTTCAGACTCACCCCGCTGCCACTGTGGAGAGGATCAGACGTGGGAGCACCTTGCCCACAGCTGTGAAATCTACGAGGACTTCAGGAGGATCCTAATAACAAAACTACGCTTCAACTACCAAAATCAAGAACACCTCACCCTACAGAATGAAGAAACTTACCGAGCTCTGACTCAATTTGCAATGGACTTATTTACCAGGCAGAAAGCACTACCACCACCTTAGTATCCGAATCAATAGGTCATAAGAACCATGACTGCCAATTGTTGCTATTCATCATTGAGCCATGAATGCTAATGCCTTGGACCAACTTGCACAAGACTTGACCAGCAGTGCAATCAAAGACAGGGTCCACACATACTTTGACAAATTCCTCATCATTGATTCCTGGACAAACTTTTCTCGACCAGACGTGACACATCTCATCAAGAAGAGGCCTAGCATCGATCCCTGGACTTGACCATTAATCTTGGACTCCCGGTTTTGACCACCCCCACTGTTCGTTCTGATGGACTACTGGACCAGCCTTCAGTCTGGATGCGACAAAGATTCACCAAATGGAGTCCCAATGACGGCACCTTAACTAGACCTTACTGAACATGACCCATCCACCATAGCAGCACTCACACTGCTGGATTTCCAGCAAGTTGTCGGCTGCAACTGACTGGCCGTGCTAGCTGTACCTACCCTGAACTTGCGGGGTATATCTCTCTTTCATTTTTTTTTTTTTTTTTTTTTTTCCCGGCTTTCTTCTGTTTCCTGCCATCCGTTCTTTACTCCCCCCCCCCCTATTTTTCTCTTACAGAATGATTTTTTTTTTTTTTTTATTTATTATTATTATTTTTTATTTTTATTTATTTTTTTTTTGTGGGGAGGTGGTTTTCGTCCACCCGCCACCCCACTCTTCTCTCTGGTGAGGCGTTGGGCATGCCACACTGTCATCAGGGGCCATCTTCTCTATTGGCCCCTTTCTTCTGTTTCCTACCCTCCAGTCTTTTTGCCTTCCTCCCTTACTTTTCTCTTGCACAACGTTTTTTTTTTTTTTTTTTAGTTTATATATATATATATATATATTTGTGTGTGGGTGTGTGTGTATATATATTTTTATATACACACACACTCATGCCCCCACAGGTCTAAATCTAAAAACATCAAAATTACTGCCCGACCTATTTGGCCCTAGAACAAGTTATCAGCGAACAACCCTACGCTCTGTTAAAATTACAACCGTTGCTCAAGAAACAGCGATCATCTCATTCTTAAATCTGGTCCTAGCCACTGAAATCCCAGGAAAGTAGGTGGCAGGACCCGCCAGAGTACTCTAGCTACAGTGGTACACCCGGTCAGCCTCCCCGTGGCATGGTGTGGTAACGTCGGGTCCCACTAGGGGCTCGGCGGCTAATAGACCGGAGGAACAAAGGGCACAACACAATATACAGCACATGACCCCCACACACTTCAAATCTCTGGCCCCGATACAATGTACACCCGCAGAGATGGGAGAAATCCCAGGAGCCGTTAGACACTAACATACCTTATACCTTATATCGTAGGCTACTCTGCAATAAGCTGCACGTTTCTGTGCACAAGTCCATTGCTGTGCTGTTGAGGGTGCGCCTCAGCTGGTCGCAGCATGTTTGTAGGTTCGGGGATTTCTCACTTTGGGTAGTGAGGAAGACCATAGACCTTAGTCGATGCCCTGTGGTGGGACAGTGTTCTCTGCAGGGCTAGAGCATCCCTTTGCCCTTGTAACTTGTTTGCCTTGAGAAGCTGCTGAGCTTTGTGGCTCATGCCAATTATATCCGAGGGAGGGTGAAGCGGATGTATGGCAGGCTTTAGCGAGTCACTCGCGTGGATTGGGGCATGAAGAGGGGGACCCCTCCACCTCCTTTGCGACAATGTTTTTATCTCATTCCTGGCTTATGCGGTTGGAACTTGAGGAGGGCGGGTTGAACACTCATGTCTGTTAGATCCTTTTCTCCACTCAGCGTTTTGCTCTTCTTGGCATCACCAGGGCTTGTGGAACATTGGCCACTGAGGCATTACGTGTCCTATTAGGTAAGATGCCTGTGCACTTTGTGGTGGCTAGGGCTCCCCTTTGATACGCTCTGAAGAAAGGAATTCCCTGATAAATTTTCGGTGTCTGGTCGTGCCCAGCCGGGCCGGCGGGTCTTTCCTTTGGCTTTCCGTTAGCGCGGAGGCGAGTCAGTGATGAGTTGGAGACCACATGGCAATTGCAGCCGACCATTTCTGAGAAAAGACGTTATTTGTACTCCTTCATTCCATCCGTTCAGACTGTGTACTTGCAGGGGTTCAGAAACATGGTCTCATGTTCTGCTTGACTGTGACTTTTATAGTGAGGCTCGGGTAGAGCTACTGAATGCTATATCTACTGTATTAACGAAGGATAATGTACATGTACTGGTTGACAATTTTGGAAATTTTCAATGCACTATAGAAATTCTCACCTGTGGCCTTGCTATGAAGATGGAAGCAAGGGCTTTGGTGTAATCAATTTGAGTTCCTGTTGCTGGACCTGGCTCATTGTGTTGGTCTGGCTTTCTTCACCATCTTAGAAGACCTTGAGATTCTGTGATAATTGTTTATGATATATGTTTGCCTAACTTCTATTGGGGCTGGACTTGATTCATTGTGTTGGGTTTGGCCTTCTTTATCTCATCGGAAGTGCAACAATACAATGTTGTTGAAGACTGAAACTGCTCCATAATATATAGCTTGATTCAGAATTGCTGGACCTGGCTCATTGCGCTGGATCTGGCCTACTCCATCATTCTTTGGACCTGATTCATGGTGTTGGGTCTGTGAAGGTTGAACAATGTGCGCCAGTTGCTCCTGAATATCCTCTTTAACTTCTGAGATGCTGGATCCGACTCGTGTTGGGTCTGGCTTTTTCCATTGATCATCTTTGATTGTGATTTGAGGTCCATGAAGAGACTTTTGACTCTGGAATTTGAACTTTCCAATTTTTAATAATGCTCAGGTTAGTTGAGAATTATTAAGACTTTCAACTGCTAGTGGTTAGGAATTTTTTTGCTGGCTCCCAGGTATGGGTCACTGGGGAGCGGGATTTTCTGGCACTCTCCGGTATTGCACTACTTCCAGTGGGTGCGGGATTTTGATCGCTTTCAGCGTTCAACAGTGATAGTAGACCCAAATCCATCTCATGTCTAGGGACGAGCACCAGCAAGCAGTTACCCAGGTGTTAGCTGCTCCCTGGTGGCAAAGTAGCCTGACACACACACACACACACACTGAGATTTCCAAATTTTTATTTTATATACTTTTACAGGCCCGTTTTGTAGATTTTCTATACTGTCACAGGCTTTAAAGGTGGAGATCAGCGATTGCCTAGGCGGTAGGCACACACACACACGCGCGCGTTAAGACTGTGAGCCGGCGGCGAAGTCTCTGGCTCCAATTTGGTTTGGCTACTTGCTGGTTGTGTCTTGACTTGAGGTCGAGGCTGCACCAGTTGGGATTAGTCCCCTCAGATATTGCGCTTGTGGAGAGCCGGAAACGGGCCTCATCTTCTGTTGCACTGTCTGTTATGTTAGGACATCAGAGAGCGAGGGATGCTCGCTCTCTCACAGTCTCTCGCTCTCTCACGGTGAAGTGTCAGAGCTTACTGTGGTGAGGTCCATTCTATCCCTTTAACTTCTAATTTTCAGATGATAGTCTTCATATCATCCATACCCTTTTATTTTCGCCCCTTTTTCTTTCCCAACACTTGAACTACCAGCCTTCACTCCCGGTGCAATAAAAAGTTTGCAGCCAGTTGAACATGCCCCAGACCATTACCGACCGTCCACCTGCCTGAACAGTTCCTTGTTGACATGACGGGTGCATAGCTTCGTGCGGTTTCTGCCAGATACGCACCCTCCTTTCCACTCGAAATAACTGGACTCATTGGACCAGGAGACCCGCCTCAAATCATCGAAGGTCCAGTGCCGATGTTCTTTCTCCCAGTTGAGGCGAAGAGTCCTGTGTCCTGGTGTTAGCAATGGAACTCTGGTGGGTCGGTGGCTCCCATAACAGATTGTTTCTAATGATCGCCTGATGGTCTTGGTGGAGACGTTTCTGGCATCTCCCTCGTTGAAGTCGGAGGTGATTTATGCCACTGTCGCTCTCCGGTTGGCTGAAACAATGCGAGACAGACGTCGACGGCCACGTTCATCTACTATCTTTCACCGCCCACAGCGCTGTCCACGATGAGATGTTATTCCGGAAATGACATATTCCGGATACACTCTTGATAGTGTCGAACGGGGATAGTGCAATTTCTGTACCACCTCCGCCGTGGAGTGACCACTATCATCCCTCTTTCCGTCTACGCGAATGCAGTAATTCAGTGTATCTATATACCTGCCGAGTGGTGGGTTCGTCCACTAGCGAGAGGGGTAACAGCGTCGCTTTGCCCAGGAACTAGGTATCCCATGAAGTTAATGGGCCAAACTCACAACCTAAATTTAGCTCAGAGTTGATAAGTCTACCCAGACCTGGGTTATAGTTTTGAATTTATTGGATTAGATTTTTCTGACGCATTAGCAGCAAAAAAAAAAAAAAAGCCTCAGGTACACAGTAGAGGAAAGCAAAATGTTGGTAGGAAAAGAGAGCGAGAGATAAAAGACGAGGCAAGATACACCGGTTTAAACAGCATCCGAGTTTCGATCCTCTTTGGGATTTCATCGGTGAGGAGGTAGGCGCCGTGAAGACCTGACCAACCCAGTGACGAGATATAGCCACAGTATACGAAATGTGAGATGACGCATTGAGTTAAGTAGACATAGTTAAGTCCAGGGCAAAGACCTCACGCTATGAAAACTGCATAAAGTCATTGTATATGTGGGTCACAGCCTCTTGTTATATAAAGCTATGAACAAACTTGGTTTTTTGCTCTTGGTGTATTATTTTGTGCTTTTATTATTCTACTTTGGTATATTTTTAAGCTCTTAAGTAGTGTATTTTTATAGATTTCATATCTTAAATACTTTTAACCAGTGGTTTTTTGTAAAAAAAATAAGATGCCGGTACTCAGGGAAAATTGAAAATTAAAAGGACGTGAAAAGTACAGTACTCTAAAAAATTATTTCCTGATATTGTTACTTTAGTAGTAACGTTTTTGGAATAAGAACAACAAATTAAGTATATTTGCACACAGTTTATTAAGCATAAATTTATTATTCAAGTATATAAAAAAATAAGTAAAATGTGTAAAAAATTTATTATTCAAGTATATAAAAAATAAGTAAAATGTGTAAAAAATATGTAATGAGTAAAAATTAGTAAAAAAATTTCATAATAAAGTTTTTATAGAATATTCCAAATTTTTATTGAGTTCTCATCCAACACACTATGCCAACTTTTCTTCTGTTTGTGTCTATTGCTGAATGACGTTTCCAACGCAGCCACGAATCGGCATATTTTGCTGAATCGAAGCGTGTCAGCGGTGGACCTACAGTTTTAAGAAATAGTAGTGAAGAAATTGTTTTTGTCATCAACGAAGCTCTGGTTGGGCTGACGATCAGATTCATTTGTGAAAATCCTCGTTCACATTCACTTGATGAAGTTGCTATTCGTACTCACAGCGTTCATCAAATGCTCTTCAATTTTTCTGAAACCATCTTTTCGATTAGGTATTGCCGAAATCTACGAATTGTATCTCTTTCATTTAAATTGTGCGTGGATGCTTCGGTGCTCCGGCTGTGTATTACGTCCGCTACATGTTGAACGGTTTGATGGAGTACTTCTGGTAGTCGGTTTTGGCTTCTTCGCTTTTCGTTTACGACTTGGCTTCGAGGACTCCAGCTTCTTGTGCTGGCATTTCTGTTCTCGCTCCTTGCGTTGCTGGCTTTCCAACAGAGTGTGAACAGATGTAGCTCTTTCCAATGAAGTTTGGACTTTGTCTGAAATTTAATTATATGTATATTTATTTTTTATGTAATTTGATTATTCTCGGTTTGTTCATATCAATTCTTTTTTGGTCATGGCTGTTTTTCCCTCTCTGTACTTGGGCAAATAGGAGAGGGAGTATATGAGTACTGCTAAATTATGTGTAACTGACAGCGGAGTTTCCATTGGTTGGCTGGGACCGTTTTAATTAATAAATAATATATAATTGGCTTCGAGGACTCTACATCGTTTTCATTTGCAGCATCAACTTCCATGACTCCTTCCAAATCCACGTCTAACATTTCTGGGGAGATGTAACGATCTGAAGATCTTCTCCGGCTTCTTTCTTCAACTCCATCGCACGCTGTAATTTCTTCCGCTCTCGAAATAGCTTAGATCTTTCCTTTATACTCAATGGAGGTAGTTTCGGTGGCCGAATTGCACATATATGTGCTCACTATTAGTCTTCGACATGTTAAATTATAAAATTTTTATTAAATACGGTGGAGAATGACGAAAAAAATAGCATGATGCAATCAGTAGGGGGTACTGATTGCCTCATGCTATTTGTAATGCGTCGCTCGTACTTAGTACGGAGTGGTACACTGGTGGGAGGATGAATCATTACGCGTCACATTTTCTCGTTGATTTTTTGTCACCCAACGGACGTATTGCACGTATACGTGCTCCATACGCCTTACAATGCTCACTGAAATGTACCCCCCTTTACGATTGGTTCAGTCTACCATCAAATCACTTTACGATGGACACTCCATAACAAAATACCGTTCACTATACGATATGTAATAAGTGTCGGTCATTGTGATCGCGTTTACGAATTGAATTTTAATTCTATTTAACGGCGATTCTAATAAGCGAAAATAGGAGGAATATTATCCGAAAACTATAAAAGTAAAGATATAAAGCACAGATTTTCACTTTATTATTATTATTTTTTATAAAAAAAAAAAAAAAATGAAAGGAAGGCAGAAAGTCAACTACACCGGGTGGTTACCCTCCCAATTACTCACCGGGCCTAATGCTGCTTAGCTTCGGTATTCTACGAGAATTGGGGTATTCTTCCTAGTACGGTAGTTGGCCGTTCAGAATGCCTGTAATTCAAACTTTTGGCTACGTCGCATTTTCGTTGCGCTTTTTGTCAATCCACGAACGCAAGTTATTCCCATCTGAAAACTGCCTGTAGCGCGCCTAAAAACGTTTCACTTCAAAGTAGTTGAGGGTCTTGCAACTACCAGTTCACCCCTGGCTAGAACAACATTCTGTGTATGTTTCAGTCCTTTCTTTCTTCTAGAACAGCCAAATTGTAGACATGGAGAACTACAGAACATGGCAATTTTGGGTTTAGTCCATTGTAGGAAGACTGACACTACTAATTTGTAACAATAGCACTGTATATCAAGCTGGTCCTAGACTTGAGTGTTTTCTCGAGTAAAGCAAGTTTCGTGGAGGGTGTGAATAAGAGCAGATAAAAGCAGTTTCGAATTCTGGCACTTGGTGTTTCTTTTTGTTCTCAATAGATTTATCTCACAATGCATTAAAATGTACAAGTGATAAAAGTTCATAAGTTTCCTTTCTAACTCTTAAACTTTTGTACTTGTCTATAAGATAGGTTTTGTTGATCAGTTTGAATCTGGTTTAAGTTCTTTCTCAATTGGGGTTCTTTTGCATCGCCTAATTAATACCTTGTCCAAAACTGTGAGCAGTACGTCCTTCGGCACTTGTGTATTTTCAGAATATAAAAAAAGAAAAAAAAGAAAAAAGGATGTTATTAGAAAAATAATGTATTTCATCTTTTCCAGCTTTGATTATTGAAGCGGGGTGAAAACGGACGATGATGCAGGATTTGTTTTTATAAGAGAATGGTAAATATTATGTAGTAGTTTAACTATTTTTGACATCATTCTGATTTGTCCTACGTTTACGCTTACTAGAACGCAACTGAGTGGGAACCAACTGTATATGAGCATTGTTTACCAGCAAACATGTTTTTACTAGGAAGATATAGGAGGAAAGAAAAAAAGAAAGCGAATGAAAGAATTCAAAAACAACGTGCTGTTTTTAGATTGTGAGAGAAGCAGTGCATTTCACTAATACAAATAAAAGCAGCAGCATCCTGAACTGTGCTTTTTCCTGCTTATATATATATATAGAGAGAAATTGTGATGATAGTGTGTATGAGAGATGCAAAAATAGCAACATCCTGTAACCGTCAAGGTTATATATTTCGACAAACGCCAATGTTTTTGAGCTGCTCATTATTTATCTTATCACTAATGGCTGATGCAAGCAACAAAGTGTAGCACTTCAGGCCAGCTCCCACTTCCCCTCGTAATAGATAACGAAAACATGCTTCTTGGTATGCCACGTAGAAGAGGGTTAATTATAGTCTTTTTAGTGGGATATCTTTGTCAATAGATTTATCTCATGTGGCAGGTTGCCAAAGCACGAACAAAAGCCTAATCGACAATCCGCAGTCCCCCATAGCTTTTGTCCTATCTTCGTTGCATCTCTTTACTTTTCATTCTGATTTTGTTCTCTCATCCCCTCCCCCCTTTTCCTTCTGTTCTTCCTTCTCCCTCTTTATTCAGCATGCGATGCATGCATGACCCTCGAGTGGAGGATTGCAATAACTCTTTGCAAATGGTTGAAAATTTTACTTCCACTGAATAAGTCTGTGTGATTGTGTATGTGTGAATGTATCTTTCCCTAAGCAATTATACATGGCTTAATTATATCGTTTGTTTGTGAAAATGTATTTTTAATTAATCTTAAGCAGCTGAGCAACTGATCATCTTTAAAATTCTAATGACCTATAAAATTTTCTGTAACATTTGAGCTATTTATAATTTAAGGAATATGTTCCCTTCTTCAATTTAATAAGAAAATAAAAAGTGAAATATTAGGAAACTATCTTTATGCAGCTCTTCGATTTGAGACTAGTAGTATAAATATCAACAGTGTCAGCGCAATATGGCTTAAGTCACTGATGCGCTAAAACTCTACAACAAACAATCAAACAGTGCGTGAGGGTGGGTTTTTTTGGAGTTTATGGCTCATCGATTACTCTTTTCATAGTACCCCAGACGCCAGTCCCTGTGGTGTTCTACTTCATCTGGTTTTTTTATTGTGTATTATGTTTGTACACTCATGTGCTCACGTGCCGATTTCTACTTATGTGCGCTAATAATTCAAGAATAACTTATGGGGAAACCCTTCTCTTTCTGAGATCTAACGACAGTCTTGATTAAAGAGACATGTAAAAATTCCTTAATTGAAATCCAGACTTCTACAAATGAGAGACAAATGCAAATTCACTTTATTGTAATGGAGGATGTGTGGCAAAGAGCGACTGCAAAATAAGATGCAGTAGAACCCAGAATAAGAAGTTTTCCAAGCGACTAGAGGTTTAGAACTTCTTACGCGGGGAAACTTCTTAGAAGGGAAAATGACCTATGGGTATGAAATATTAACTACACAAATAAAAATGAAAAGACACAAATAAAAATGAAAAGATACACATGATTTTTAAGTACTATTTCAGAATTTATAAATATTTTACTTTGCCTATGGGAAACATTTTTAAACTGAGGATTTCTAATTCCTTAACATTCTGTTCATTTAACTCATTATCTGGTGAGTATGGGCCTGGCACACCCAGGGTCCTGAGCTGGATATCATCATTCTTCTCTTTCTCGGTGATTCCCTTTTACTTCTCTCTCTCTCTCTCTCTCTCTCTCTCTCTCTCTCTCTCTCAGGGTAACTCGGAAATTTTTTTTTTTAGCCAGTGCAGCATAAGCCTCAGGCTTCCTTGCACTATATGGCTAATAATAATAATAATAATTACAAAGTTGGAAGAATGAGCTCCTTTGGAGTTTCAACATATCTCAAAAGGTCACAATTACAATAAGACAGAGCAACGATCCACCAAGTAATTCAGAACTGTTCACAGCCGTCAGAAATTAGCGCTTAAAGCGGTCGACGTATCCAATTATCGATATCGATGAAAAATTTGCAATATGTCATTTCCATTATATCAAAATCAGCATTAGCAAAGGCACATGATGCAAGAAAGCAAGCTTCTATAGCATCAGCCAAAAAAAAAAAAAAAAAAAAAAAAAAACCCTTATTTCACCCATCCACTCTCTCCAAATGTTTGTCAACTTTTGCCTTGAATCTATTTAAGCTATCGACTTCTACAACGACAGATGGAAGTTTGTTCCAGAAATCAACCACCCGCTGGCTAAAGGCAAACTTCCGCACATCTGTTTCTACTAAATGGGTTTTTAAAATGTTTCTACTAAAAAGGTTTTAGCGTTGAAAGGCTCAGACTACGGAAGATTCACTAATCGAACAAGTTAGTGCGAAGCATCAGTTTAGTTCGTAGTAAACCACCGAAGTAGGTGAAATGGCATCGTTTCTGTTATATCTCGTATTGTGAATGCCTTCACGAGTTGCCCTGATATTGAACTACACTGGTGTTCAAAGAAAGTGCATCACCCCTTAAAATTGTAATTGTCGTCCGAATAACGTAAGTATATGGCAATATTTCTTACAGATTGCATCAGATAAGAATGACACACGTAGCGTGTCATCTTATCTGCTGCTTATCCGAATCTTATCTACAAGAGTAGAATTGCAGTCATTCCTTGCTTGTGTCAGGATGGCGAGTTACGTGCAGTTGACGCCACGAAGAAAGAGTGCTATTGTTGCTTTACATGAGGAAGGGTGTTCTTCCTGTCATATTGCTTATAGAGTGTCTTGTAATCAGTCGACAGTGAATAGATTTCTTTCCAAACTCAACAATACTGGTTCTGTGATAGGAAAAAAGGAACTGGACGCAAACGAGTCTCTACGCCAAAACAGGACCACGTTTTGAAGCGCTTATGCCTTAAAAACGTAAACTTCGTCTAAGCTGAAAAAAAAAGGGGGGGGGGGGGGGAAGAACATACAGGAGTGGTAGCAAGTGCAGTAACAGTCAGAAGACGCCTCTTCAAAAATGGACTTGTAGCCGGTCATCCTAAGAAGAAGCCCCTCCTCACACAAAAAATGAAAAAGGCCCGATTAATTTGATGTAAGGAGCATGTCAAATGGACACCCGAGCAGTGGAAGTCAGTTATTTTCTCGAATGAGAAGAAATTCAACCTGCATGGCTCTGATGGGAGACAAACGATTCGCCGTAGACGTAGTGAAGTATACCATCCAGACGTTGTGGTATCTACAGTGAAATTTCCTGCCAGCCAAATGATATGGAGATGCATTTCGTATCGCGGAGTAGGTCACCTGCAGTTTATAAAAGGTTCCGTAAATGACAATGCATAGCTGGCTATATCGGAAGGCAAATTGCTGCCAATCATTAAGAGACCATTTCAGCCTTCCAAGTAACTGCATCTTTCAGGACGACTCTGCTCCTTGTCATCGGCCGAAAAGTGTAAGTAGGCACTTCTGTAGTTACTTTAGCCTCATTTCTTCATTAGAGGCTCGACAGTAATTTGTTTAAAGTGAAAAAAATGGTTGGAAGAACTGTCCGTTACAACTGTAGCTGGCCAGGAAACAGCCAGTACCTGAATCCTATAGAGAACTGTTGGCATCGTGTGGAATCTGCAGTTGCCAGAAATAAACCAAAGACCCTTCGTGATCTTCAGGAAGCCATAATTGGCGTTTGGAAACACGAACCAGGGCTAGAGGCGGTTCAACTAAATATTAGTTTGCACCTGGTGAACTTTTTCATTTTGTTTTCTATTTAAAATGATAAACTGAAGCAAATTGGGGGCTTCTGATAACTTTCGGCATAATTGTCGTGTTTACCAAAACTGTTGTATAAAGGTTGCAAATGCTCATTTTGGAATATTTTGAGAGCACCTGTCAAATATTACTTAGCTTTGCCTTAACTATTAATAAATAACTTTTGTTTATATTTCTATTTGTGATGCTAGTCATTAATGTAACATACCATCGTGAGATTGTAAAGGATTACGTTTTAGTACACAGAACATGAGAGCCAATCCGTTATTTTTTAAATAAGTATTGTCTAAGATTGGTGTGTCGAGCATCAGTATTTAAAATTTTCTCAGTTCCTTTTGTACAATATATAGATATTTTGTCTAAGGCTTTTTGTTGCTGTCTCTTTTAAAGTATTTATGCCAAAAGTGTAATCAGTTGTTGGAATAAATTTCCATCTAGTGTTCTGATTCAGAGGTTTCTCTGAATCAGAATCAGTATGGGTTTTCGGGAAATGAAAAAAACCAGTATGGGTTTTCGGGGTTTAGACTAACAGTGATGATCGGGAGGGGTCCAGTCCAGGGCAGGCGTATAAATAGTAGTTTCTGAGTATCATGTTGCTCATAAGTTACTAGTTCCACACACTTATATAAATAGGTCTCTACAGACGGGTACATGTACAAAAATGTCCTCGGGTCTCTTATAGGCCTGACCTAGTCGGGTGGTCAAGGCACAGTAAAACGCATTTGGAGTTGATCCCGACTTTCAGAATTCAATCCGAACATCATTAATCGTATCTGAATTTGGCCCCTTTTTTTTCGGAAGATATAATATCCGATTTGAGTCTCGAGTTGGGACTCAGTTACGATGCACAGTGATTATTTATTTATTTATTTTTATTATTTTTTTATATTTGTTAACATTAGAATTGAACTTCTATAGATCGTAATTTTTAGGAAATAGTGTGAAGGGAGGTTATTCGAGAAAACGGAAGTTGAATGAATAAATTAGGAAGAAGAAAAGTTGGTTCTGTGAGTTTGAAGTTGGACAGTAAAAGTAAAAGGATGTTGACCGGTTTCGGCACATGTTCGGACTGCTTTGGAAGAGAGAGAGAGCGTGAATTATAGAATCCAATTCAGAAGAACAGTGCCCATGGAAGTACCTATAGATTCCGTTTCTGCATGCAGCATTAATTAACCTAACTGCCCTTTTTTGAATAGAATTTGAGAGAGGTTTTGGGGGCATCGCCTCATATGTGGGAACTGTGTTCCATGGTAGGACGGATTTGTGATTTGTACTGAGTTCAACAGCTGTTTGGAAGAAAAGTAACGCTGAGTGCGAAAAAGAAAATCCAGTTTTTTAGATGCAGAGGAAGCAATATTTGTAATATGCTTATGCTAAGAGAGATTAGAAGTCAGGGTAATAGCGATATACGATCTTGCCTGGAAATCAGAGTGTCATCGAAGAGAAGCATAGGAACAAAAGAATACTTTTTGCGAGATATAAGACAGGACTGAGTTACTGAGTTTTAGAACGATTTAAATCCACTAAGTTATCTTTCCCCCACTGGAGAATTATCTAGAGATCAGCATTTAAGGAATTGGTAGTTTATATTTCGAGAAGTGGAAACTGTTTCTGCAGGACAAGATTTCGCAAACTGAAAGGTGGAATGCAATGTGCTATCATCAGAAAAACTATGGATAGGATTTCCAGTCAATGGAAGGTTATCAATATACAAGAGGAAAAGTGTGGAGGAAAGAACTGAACCTTGAGGGACACCAGCATTAGTGGAGAAGTTAGAAGACAGCCATCTACCCGCAGTGAGCGGTCAGAGAGAAAACTGGATACCCAATTACAAAAAGCAGTTGGCAAGCCATAAGTTGGAAGCTTATTTAGACCTTTTTGCCAAGCACGATCAAAAGCCTTTGAAATGTCAAGAGCAACTGCTTCAGTTTCACCAAACCTTTGCATTTAAATTGCCCATAGATGTGTAACATAAGCCAGAATATCACCAGTGGATACACACTGACGGAATCCATACTGGCAATCGTTGATCAGATGGAATGTTTCTAGGTAGCTTAAGAGTTTGCGGTTAATGGATTTCTCCATTAATTTAAAAAGCGTAGAAGTAAGTGCAATGGGACAATAATTGGATGGGAGGGATGTCACCATTTTAAAGAACTGGTTGGATATTAGCAAATTTGCAAACAGAAGGAAAAACACCTTTGGAATAAGAAAAGGAAGAAGGCGACACAGAACAAAAGTAAGTTCACGAGCACAGGTTTTGAGAACAAGTGGAGAAATAACATCAGGATCTGGGGATTTTTTGGCATTAAGATAGATCAAAATCCATATGACATCCCTTTGACGAAAGGCCGCAGAAGACATTGAATGGAGTATATTGGGAATAGTGGGAAGTGATTTACCAAGATTATCAATACACGAACTGGAAGAAAAATAGGAAGCTAGTAGGTCAGCTTTATCTTTGACTGAAAGGCAATAGAACCATCTGGTTTTGACAGAGGTGGGAACAGATATGGGTAAAAGCTGCAACAATAGCTTTGGCAAGAGACTAGATTTCTTGGATACCATTTGGACAAGAAGCAAGTTTTCTACGCTTAGCCTGTTCGGAATTTAGTTTGGACTGCTTATTAACTGCTTTACAACTGTTTTGAGATCAGTGTAGGCAAAAAATGAACCTAAAGATACGGAATTCCTATCTTGAATAGCCTCAGGACATTTATTGAAAAACCAAGGTTAGATAAAGAACGAGATTTTAAGGTGGAGCATGGATGAAAAAAACGATTTCATCCCTACAAGGATGATTTCACCGACACAATCTGAGCAAATTTGACATCAGAAGATTTGAAACAGTAATTATCCAAGGCAAAAAAGGAAAAGAATTCTCACAGTTCATTCCATTTTGCAGTCTTGTAACGCCAAACAACACGATGTTGAGAATGTCCAGGAGGGAAAGGTCCACTGGAGAACAGACCATCACTAAGTTGTGATGTGAGGTGCCAGAGGACCACTGAGCTCGACCGCGTAATTAGAAGAGTTGTTTGTGAGAAAAATATCAAGCGTGTTGGCTATACGTGGTTAGGATTGCCTGGTAGGTAAATTAACAATCTGTGCGAGGTCATTAGTAATTGCAAAAGCCTCAGCATCTCGACCAGTTGGATCCGTGTGACTATAAAACGGAAGCCAGCTGAAGTGGTGAACGTTAAAATCACCAAGGAAAATTACCTAACTGTTAGGAAAGTTGGAGTTCCAACTTGGAAAGAGTTATAAGTGAAATCACCAAGGGAAGTTGGAGTCCCAACTTGGTAAGGGTTCCAAGTGATTAGTGGAATTGAGAGAACGCTAGAGGCAACAGATGAATTTAACAGAATGTGCTAAACAGATTTTAAGCCAGAGGAGATTCCAAATTACTAAGTCTCTGGCAGGGAAGAGCAGAACGGACAGATGCACAAGTACCACATTTGAAGCGAAAGGAATCACAGCGAATAATTCGGAAAACTGAGATGAGCAATGATTGAATGGACCAATAACTGGGATTCTGTCCGAAAAAGTACACAGGGTTTGGCAGACTGTATGTGGAAATGGACATCGCTGAGATTAGAACTAAGACCACAAAATTAATCTGTTGTCTCTACCGTTCTCCCAACTCCACTAATCACTTGGAGCTCTTTGACTTCCTCTCTTTGCAACTTGACTTTCTCCAGTCCAACTTTCCTAACAGTGAGGTAATTTTCCTTGGTGATTTTAATGTTCACAAGTCCAGCCGGCTTCCATTTTCTAGTCACACCGACCCAGCAGGTCGAGATGCTGAGGCTTTTGCAATTATTAATGACCTAGCACAGATTGTTCATTTACCTACAAGAATACCGGACAATCCGAATCATACAGCCAATACACTTGATCTTTTTCTCACAAACAACCCTTCTAAGTACACGGTCGAAGTGAGAGGTCCTTTAGGCACTTTAGATCACAACTTGGTGATTGTCTCTTTTCCAATGGAACCTTTATCTCATGGGTATTCCCAGCCTCGTGTTGTTTGTCATTACAAGAATGCAAAATGGGATGACCTGCGAGACTTCTTTTCTTCTTTTCCTTGGTCGGTTTACTGTTTCAAAACTTCTGATATCAACGTTTGCTCAGATCGTGTCAGTGAAATTATTCTTGCAGGAATGGAATCCTTTATCCCACACTCCACTTTAAAATCTCGTCCTTGTCCTTTATCTAAACCTTGGTTTTCCAATAAATGTGCTAAGGCTGTTCAAGAGAAGAATGTTGCATATCGTAATTGGCTTGTTTCTAATTCTTCATTTTCATTTTCTGCCTACACCAAAGCTCGCAACAATTGTAAAGCAGTTATTAATCAGTCTAAACTAGATTTTGAACAGGCTAAGAGTAGAAAACTTGCTTCTTGCCCTAATGGTAGCCGAGCATTCTGGTCTCTTGTCAAAGCTATTGGCCGCAACTTTTGCCTATCTCTGCTCCCACCTCTGCCAAACCAGATGGTTCTGTTGTCATTTCAGCCAAGGATAAAGCTGACCTGCTAGCATCCCATTTTTCTTCCAGCTCATGTATTAATGATCTTGGAAAAACACCTCCCACCATTCCCAACACGCTCCATTCGATGCCTCCTGTGGTCTTCCGTCAAAAGGATATCAGAAGGATTTTGATGAATCTTGATGCTAAGAAAGCTCCAGGTCTTGATGGTATTTCTCCACTTGTTCTCAAAACCTGTGCTCCTGAACTTACTCCTGTTCTTTGCCGCCTTTTTTCACTTTCTTATTCCAAAGGTGTTTTTCCTTCTGCTTGGAAATTTGCTCATTTCCAGCCAGTTCCTAAAAAGGGTGACAAATCCCTCCCATCCAGTTATCGTCCCATTGCAATTACTTCTACTCTTTCTAAAGTAATGAAGAAATTAATTAACCGCCAACTCTTAAACTACCTAGAAACCTTCCGTCTGATCAACGATCGCCAGTATGGATTCCGTCAGTGTCGATCCACTGGTGATATTCTGGCTTATGTTACCCATTTATGGACTAATTCAATGGAAAGGTTCGGTGAATCACAAGTACATTACAAATATTGCTTCCTCTGCATCTAAAAAACTTGGTTTTCTCTTTCACTCTCGGCGTTACTTTTCTTCCAAACAGCTGCTCACTCAATATAAATCGCAAATCCGCCCTGCCATGGAATATTGTTCCCACATCTGGGGTGGTGCCCCCAAAACCTCTCTCAGGCTTCTTGATTCCATTCAGAAGAGGGCAGTCAGGTTAATTAATGATTCATCTCTAACGGAGTCTCTCCACTCGCTTTCTCATAGACGTACTGTTTCTGCTGCATGCCTCTTCTACAGATACTTCCACGGGCACTGTTCTTCTGAATTGGCTTCTATAATTCCCGTTCTCTCTCTTTCAAAACAGTCCAAACACGTGCTGCCACCAGCCAACATCCATTTACTGTCCAACTTAAAACCGACAGAACCAATTTTTCATCTTCCTCATTTATTCATTCAACTGCCGTTTTCTGGAACAACCTTCCTTCATACTTATTTTCTGAAAATTACAATCTACAGAAGTTCAAGTCCAATGTCAACAAATATCTTCTTTCGTCTTCTCAACCTCCAACCCAAGCACGGTACTAAGTACTATAGGTTCTAATACCTCTCGTGGTTGGGGTTCACATAAAAAAAACAAAAAAACTTATATTTGCGAATTGAACGAGAAAGTATTTGGGAGGTTTAGAGCTTTCAAAAAATAAGTTTGTTCTATTAGTTTGACAATTCATGGTGTATTCAGAAGTAAGAAAAGGTGGCTAGGATATGCTGCATGAAGTAATGAAATTTTTGGATATGGCGTACACATGGTAAGAATTAGTAAAATAATAAGAGGAGTTTACCTCAATATAGTACGTAGAACACTTCCGTATGATACCCTCCAGAAATTAAAACGGAAAAAACGAAAAAATCGACAACTTACCGGTACATTAAAGTAAAATATAAATAATTAAATAATCAATTTAACACAATTCAAAATCAATTTAAAACAATTAAAAATCAAATTAACGCAATTAAAAATTGCGTTACAATTAAGTTAGATTCAGTTGTGTCTGATACCTCCACTTATCGTGAATGAAGTAGACCCGGCACTGTTTACCAATTTGGTAAATCAATACAATAAAACGTTAACCACGTATCGTAAAAACGACTACATTACTATGGTTCAGTTGAAGGAATTGAAGTCCAGAACATACAATATCCCTGCACTTTTCGGTCAGGTAAAATTACACAAGACTGGATTTCCTATTCGACCTATTGTTTCCTACACGAACTCGGCATTTTCAGCCTTAGCCACACATGTATATAACATTATAAAACCTTTTAGACAGGTTATACAATTTGGGATTAAGAACTACGATACATTATTTAATAATCTTAAAGACTGTAGACTCGGCGACAATGACAATTTATTCTCACTAGATATTACCTCATTATATACGAATGTAAACGTTGAATACACATTAGATATTATTTGGGATATGTTAAATAAAAACTCGACACCGATTAATTATACGAAGCTGCCTATTAAGGAAATTTTTCACTTAATTAAACTGTTAGTTGAGGCTAACTACATCACCTTTCGAGATAACGTGTACAAACTTTTGGATTACCAATGGGTTTGAGCCTGAGTGGCTTAATGTCAGAGATCTATCTCTCAACGATTGAGCAGATACATTTGACACCTTTTCGTCCCCGTTCATTTCGTCACCTTTTCGTTCATCGTCTAAATACCTCCCATACTATGGGAGGTATTTAGACGATGTTCTAGTTATTACCGATAGTAGTACTATCCAAGACATTTTACATTCGTTTAATAATATTCATTCTAGACTCAAGTTTACATTGGAAAGGGAAGATACGGATACAAAGTCATTAAACTTTCTAAATTTCACGCTTACCCGGGACTCGAATAAAATACAATTTAGCATCTATCGAAAACCCACAAACACCGGTATGCTTCTACATTATAATAGCTATCACCCGTTCACCTACAAAAGATCGATTATCTTTAATCAATTTCTAAATTCCTATAAATATTCAACGACGGATCCTGCTTTGGACTCAGAAATACAAATATTAACTAGCAGATTCTTAAACAGGGGTTATTCCATTACCACAATAGATCGAATTAGGGTACAAGCTAAGGATAGGATACAAAATACTACACCAATCAACAATAGTAATATCAAAAAATACTTTATTTCTGTCCCATATGTGGAACAGTGGCACAAACAGCTTAACAGATTCTTTAAAGATACCGAATTTAAAATTATAGCTAGGCCTATACGGAAGTTACACACTATACTGAACAATCGCTCGGTTCTTTCCGCGTTCGCAACACAAATTAATGATCTGGTATACAACATTTCTTGCGGTGATTGCGACTCGTCTTACCAAGGTTCGACGCGGTTTTCTCTTAATATTCGTGTAAATCAACACGAAGCCTCAGTTCCTGCTTCTCGTTCAGCAGCGTCAGAATTAGCCTTTCATGCCATTAACGAAAAACATACTTTTTTATTTAACGAGGCCAAAATACTTAACATTCAACGTAATTATACGCGACTATTAATTGCAGAAACCGTTGAAATTAAATTACACGAGAATTCTGTTAATGTTCGGCGGCCATATTTGATCTCCGGTGCATGGACCTTTACGCGCATGCGCGAAGACATATAATCACTATTTAAGTTGCAGGTTTAACCCGATTTGGTAATTTTCATTCCTGTGATCACGACATACGGTCGAAAAGCGTTGGCAGCTTCAGGAAGGAAAATCGTTTTGAATATTTTCGTTAGATTCTTTTAATTGCGTTAATTTGATTTTTAATTGTTTTAAATTGATTTTGAATTGTGTTAAATTGATTATTTAATTATTTATATTTTACTTTAATGTACCGGTAAGTTGTCGATTTTTTCGTTTTTTCCGTTTTAATTTCTGGAGGGTATCATACGGAAGTGTTCTACGTACTATATTGAGGTAAACTCCTCTTATTATTTTACTAATAGTATTATCAACGTAGAACATATTGTGTATTACAGCTCTGATTCATACTATACATGGTAAGAATATACCCAGCTCCTTGACGTAACGTGTCCTCGAAATGCTCCATTCAAACACACTACGTGGACTCCCATTCAATCACTATCTGGCAATCGTTTCTTGACCTTTTGGCTAAGATGAAAGTGTAGAAGTCACTATCTGGCAGAGTAGAGGCAGCGAAATTATACGCTAGCTGATCCAGTAACTCTTAGAGAGTTACCAATACGTTCGGTCCGGTGTATTATCTAGCGGCTGACGTGCGAACATCGTTTTAGAGCTGTTCGCTCGAAATGTGAGGAAGATTGGATCTCGCAATGATGTCTCTCATAACTTCAAAAGACATCAATTATATTTCATGATGGAAGAGACAGGAGACGATTTGCAAGAGCTTTTGCTCTGAAGGCTAAACATGGATTCCACTACTTTTCAAGCCTCCAATAAGCAAAGTGGTATTTCACCGGTTGATGAGAATCATTTACATTTAGTAGTGACTGGTAACACAGAGGGTCAGTATTCATCCGGGTGGTGTGGTCGCCACACGGAGGTAACCACTCGCACCTGAGTGGTCACCTACAGTGTGCTAGGTGCCATATTTCAGGACTTGCACATGGTGGTTATACCCAGGGTTACAAATAGTCCCACCATCGTGAAGGTGCAAGCAGAGGATTTGGCTGTCACAGACAGATCGAACTTGCCTAAATTAAGTCCGCTTGACTTGAGTGTCACTAGAATATCAGTTCCATCAGCATTTTAGACTCCCAGGTAGTATTTATCATATCTTGGCATATCTGAGAGAATGTGTGCGAAAGCCTCAAGGTTTTTATTTATAATTTTTTTTTATAATTTGTAAAATGGATTCAGGTTTTTTAATTAAGTGTAAAAATAAAATACATTGACAACTGTAGAGTTAAAAGCGATAAAAATATAGATAGAATTAAAATACATAAAATAAAAATATACGTGAAAATATTACAAATTAAAAGCGATAAGACAACACAGTAGCTTCAAAGGTGACCGCCTACTTTATCAGCAGTGGAACTTTACCATCTCGGAAGATCCTTAAATAACATCAGAAGGATCATGGCACGTGTTACTGTAGGAGAAATGAAATTATCCTCCGCACGTGCGTGGAGACCGGAAATGGCTCGGGAGCGTGCCAGGCGGAACCGTTCATCCCGTTAAAAGATTACGTTGTCAAAGAGGGATTGAATACGGACTTCCCTATTTCTGTTAACAAATCTGCAAGCTCTCTAGCAATTTCCGGTGCAAATACCTAAGCGAATGATCAACGATGACAACATTGCCTGGAGAAATTTGATGGTACTCCTCCCAGAGGTGCTCGGCCACAGCAGATTTCCTGAAGTCTGCAGTCTCTATTGCTCTAATACACCGATGAACCAAAACATTATGACCAGCGAGTCGTTATGCAATTCGAAGCAACTGCAGGTGAACTACGACGAGTGCGCGGGTCGGGACACGGTATAAAAAAAAACACCTGATACTGAGCTCCGTTAATCAGTCTTACTCTTGTTCTTCAGATGGGAAAGGCAGCGGACTTAAGCGAGTTTAACAAATGCCAAATTGTAATGGTCAGACAACCGGCTCAGAGCATATCCGAAATGGCACGGCTGGTAGGATGCTCATGATCAGCCGTGGTTATTACCTGCCAAAAGTGGTCCGAGGAGGGGAAATCGACGAACCGCTGGCGAGGTATTGGACGACCACGGCTTATCGATGCTCGAGGTGAGCGAAGGCTCTCCCGGATAGTACGTGGCAACAGAAATGCAACTGTGGTGCAACTCGCCAGTAATTGGAATGCTGGTGACGGGAGTAATGTGTCACAACACAATACATTGAACCCTGCTGAAAATGGGGCTAACCGGCGACAGCGCCTACAATGGGCATGCGAGCATCGAAACTGGATCTTAAGTGATTGGAAGAAGGTCGTCTGGTCCGATTAATCACGTTTCCTGTTGCACCATGTGGACGGCCGGGTACGTTTGCGTCATTTACCTAGGGGTGTGATGCACCTTGATGCACCGTGGGACGAAAACAATCCGGTAGCGGCAGTGTCATGCTTTGGGCGATGTTCTGCTGGGATACCCTGGGTCCAGTCATCGATGTGCCGGGCCCTCTGATGTCTACCACCTACCTATACATCGTGAAAAGAAATATGGCCACCGAACCAGCGTGGACGTCTGTCGCAACGCTCCGTAAAAGTTCTGTTTTAAATATGTGGTTAAACCATAGTTTAAGTTTTAAATTGTGGTCTCCTTCAAAGATGCTGTTTAGAGGATCCCCCTGGTAAGAAATTTTGAACATTCTATTGGGAATTTAGCAGATTACTAGCGTTAGTATCTATATCCTTTGTTTGCCAGACTGCACTGGTCACCATGTGGCTGGCAGCAAGGCTATAGAAAGGCGCCGATATAACGCGGTGGCCACGCTAGTACGCTGCAATTGACTGGGAAGGGTGCCCTACCAGTGTAAACCCGAGCTGGAAGACTGTTCCAACAAACTGTGCCCTCAATTGTGTAAAATGAACTTAAAAACATGCATTTAGTGACTTCCCCCCCACCATAGACTCTACATGGTTTTTTGTTTTCAAATTGTAAAGTATTTAAGTTATGCAAATATAAGTGTCGCTAACACCTCCAGCTCCCTGAAATATCCCCACAGAAATCTACTCCGTTCTGGGAACATCTCTTAATTTGGCTGTTCCCCCCCATCTGTATCAGTGGGGGGGGGATAGCCCAAATCTGCTGCCAGCTGTAACTCAGCTACTGTTATAGCTACGGACTTGTGGCAACTTCCATTCATCATCACCTTGGCAGTCCTTCCTAACTGCTGACCCAGTACCCGCTAATCCGAAGTTTTTCCGATTATTCGTAAAACCCGAGAACTATAGAAGGAAAAATGGAAAAAACACCTGCAGATGCCCAAATGGGACCGGGAATCGACCCAGCCAGCGTGGACTTGCAGGAAAGTCCAGACAAGGTGAGGGCCACCCCAGCACCAAAACGCAAGAACAAGAGGGAGACGCGTAGCCAGACAGAGCAAAAAGAGCAACAAGATCCTGCAATCCAACAGACAGACCTGGCAGGTGATAGTAAAAAACAGGACAAACATGTCCTCGACCCTAACATCCCTGAGGGCCCTGTTCTCCAACAAATACTTGTGCTCCGAACGGCACTCGAAACACTCTTTAAAGAACAAACAAATAGATTAACAACAGTGCTTCGGGCCGACATAGTCACCATATAGAGCAAACTAGAGACCATACTTCTTGACACTCAATCAAAGTATGAAATCGCAAACGCTAAACTGGAAGTCTATCAGGAAGGAAGGGGAAAGAAATGCCACAGCGCGCCCCGTCCTACTCCGACGTGCTGAGGATCAAAACACAAGAACCGCAAGTGTTAACCGCAGAGAACATACCCAAACGAAAGACTCTCCTGCCAATACCACATTTGTTCATCCTCCGACCAACCTCCACAGAGGAACATCTCACAAGCGAAGAGGTAAAAAACACTGTCATTACAAACCTCGCAGGCGATCTAAAAACGAGTAAAATAAAGTCAGTCCGCAAAACGCGTAACATAGGTGTGACAATTGAGACACGGACAGCAGAGGATGCTAAAAAGATAATTACAAATCCAAAGATTCAAACCCTTGGCCTGGAAGCAGCGCCACCAAAAAGAAGAGGACCAAGCATCGTAATCTACATGCTTGGTCCGATAAGGATTTGACCCCAGAAATGTTGCAGGATGAACTCTATACAAGAAACCTCCAGCGAGATCACCCAGACATGGAACCCACAAGCCTAATAACACCAAAACATCAAACGAGATCCAGATCAGGCATGGTCACAAATTGGGTCGTGGTACTATCGCCAGCTGCGTGGAAAACCATCAGCCAGCAAAACAGAGTATTTATAAACTGGGGCAGCCACCGCTACAGGGAACATGTCTGTACCCAAATGCTTTAGATGTGGCCGCTTTGGGCACACAACACATACCTGTGCTCAAACCCAGCCTACATGTGGCCATTGCGCTGAACGAGGCCACGAATTTAAATCATGCCCAAAAAAGGACAAACCACCTACGTGTGCAAACTGCAAGTCACAAAAGCTGCAGGCGGATCACTCCATCAGGACAATAAGTGCCCTATATACCAAAAAGCAAGGAGTACATACCAATTGAGACTCGATTATGGTTACACATCTTAGACCATATAATAACAACAGGGTACTATTTGCACAATTAAACGCCCAGAGGTCCAAGGCAGTTGCCATGCAGCTGACCAGGACAGCAAACGAGGAAAACCTGGATATCCTGCTCATCCAGGAACCATATACGCACAGTAAGAAGGTCATGGGATATCCCCTGAAGTACAAAATCGTGCAAACTGATGATGAAACGCCATGGGCGGCCATTCTAATCAGAAATCCAGACTACACAGTTACCAAAATCACAAATTACTGTCTCTCATGGGCTGTATGTGCCCACGTTATCACTGCACTGGGCGAATTTTATGCAGTATCGCTTTACTGTCGGCCAGGAGAAGATATATTAGGCCTGACGTAGCCCAGTGGTCAGGAGCGAGAGTACATAGCACGCGTTCCTTGAGTGGACCCGGGTTCAAGCCCGTGACTACTAAATACGATAAATATTTGTATTGACGATTTATTGTAAACTCTACTGACTTGGTTGTCGTGCCGGAGTATAAACCGAAAATTTATATCCTCCCAGCTATAACTTACCTGCAAAATGTTCTGGAGGAATTCCCGAACGCTAAAATCGTAGTGGGCGCTGATGAAAACTGCCGTTCGCCAGCGTGGTTTAGTGAAACCCCATAGCCACGTGGTGCGGTAAATGGACAACACCTGGAGGAGTATCTGGCAAACAGTTGCTATATGATCCTTAACAAACCAAACAACCTACCAACATTTTCAAACACGATGTGGGAGGCCCCGATTGATGTTACTTTGGCTACCAGATCTCTAGCGGACCACATTGAATCCTGGACTGTCAGAGAAGACTGGACTTCATCTTCATCTAATCACCGAACAATTACCTTTCAACTAAACCGGAAACTAAATAGACAAACGGTACATAGACAAATGCAACACAGATATGCTGTTGAGAAGGCAGACTGGCCTCTCTTCCAGGAGTCATTACGTACAGCTGCTCAAGCACTTGACACAGAAGGACTAGACCCAGATGGACACCAAGCTAAAATTGTCAAGCTTATCACAAATGCAGCAAACAATTCCATAAAGCGGAAAAAACCTACTCCGGGAGCTGTTCCCTGGTGGTCCCCAGAATTACAACAACTCAGACATGTGGTAAACACCTGCCGAAAAAATTTTCAACGTGCCAGGCGTAGCTGGTCTGCAGTAGAGGTGGAAGCACTACGACAACAGTACCGAACGGCCAGGAATCAATATACAGCAAAGATCCGTGAAAGAAAACAACGCTCCTGGGAGC
Source organism: Mastigoproctus giganteus (assembly GCF_048544385.1). Taxonomy (NCBI): domain Eukaryota; kingdom Metazoa; phylum Arthropoda; class Arachnida; order Uropygi; family Thelyphonidae; genus Mastigoproctus; species Mastigoproctus giganteus. The sequence goes on along the minus strand of NC_143581.1, from coordinate 152,249,835 downwards.
ACCTAGTATCCACAGTTGGAAACGATAACCCCTGGGGAGTGGTCTACAGAGTGATCACAAATAAACTTCCCAGAGGCGAAGTCATCCCCACAACCAAGAAGCCACAAGGGGAGTACACCAAAACGTGGCAGGAATCCATCAATAATATCCTAGATGCCATGTTCCAGAAACACCTGGATCCAACCACCCCAGAACATGTATGTATGTATTTAACTGTCGAAGGGTGGCACCCGGACCATCCATCTCCACCAATTTATCATATAATATCATGTTCTCATAATGGCCTGTTAGTGTAAGTGTGTGTACACGTGTGTGTAATGTGTTATAAGTGAAACAGGCTACTCTGCCACCAGGTGATAGTCCATTGGGCAATTACCACCTGGTGCCCATCCCTGGCACGAGGAGCTATGCCTGGATCTATTAACTCTGGCCGTGCATATTGCACCTAAATCCCGCACCCACCAGTAAGGGTGCAAGACTGGTGGGTGCCAGCAGTCCCGCTCCTGGGGTGCCCACACCCAAGAGCCAAAAAAAAAAAAAAAAATGCATCAACTAGGAGAATACCTCTTACTAGTGAGTGCAACAATCCCGCCTCATGGTAATTACACAAGGCCAGCCAAAAAAAAAAAAAAAAAAAAATTCTCCCCGCCTCCAAGACAGAATGCCTATCCATCCAGAGGAGGGGAGAAAAAAAAAAAAAAAAAAACAGGTCTTTAGTCAGTATTAGTAACAACATGTATACTCCTCCTTTTATTAAATGTCAACCTGCAAAACCGTTGAAATTCTACAAAATTCCTTTCATTAGACAGCCAAATTAATTCAGAACCCCTAATAAAATTAGGTACCAAATTAAATAAGTCTAATCTAAATTCATCATATAAATTGCATTCATATAAGATATGATCCCATGTTTCCAACCTTCCACAAACACAGTAAGGATCTTCCACTAAACTAAACTGATGCAACTTACTTTTTAAGGAACCATGCCCCGTAATCAAATATGAGCATTCCATACTTGGATAAAACCAGCGATGCAATTTGTTATTAAAATTAAATTCAACACTAGGTATAAATAAATAAGTTACTCTACCAGTAATACTGGAATCCCAACGGTCCTGCCATAATTTAATTAATTTCACCAAAATTTCTTTCTTCTGTTTGCTGACTGCAGAAGAAACTTCATTAGTAATCCCCAGAAATGTAATTTGTATTCCTTTTCTCATAAAATAACAAAAAGCTCTATACACGACTGTTAAATCCAAAGGCAATACCCCCGCAATCACCTGTAGAGCATTAGTCGAAACCGTCTTACAAACACGCAAAATAGTTAACAACATTCTTTGTATTGATAATAGTTTTCGTTTAAATTTTACATTGACAGTACGAACATACCAAATTGATGCAGCATACGACACAATCGGAATAAAATAGCTTTATAATATAGATACAAAATGCGTTTACCTAAGCCCCAATCTTTTCTGGTACACCAAAACGTGGCAGGAATCTATCAACAATATCCTAGATGCCATGTTCCAGAAACACCTGGATCCAACCACCCCAGAACAAACATCGCTGTGCCTAAGAAATAGTACCTACACAACAATCGAAGAGGAGGAGCCCTTTACTAGGATCGAACTGGCCATTGCAGCCGCCAAACTAAGAAACAGGAAATCACCAGGTGCAGACTTATTAGAGCCGGAAATCGTAAAAATGGCAGTTGAGACTATCCCAGAAAAAATACTAAATTTATTTAACCAGTGCCTAAAAGAAGGCTATTTCCCACACACCTGGAAAACGGCAACGCTTCGGCTCATCCTCAAAAATCCAACAAAGCAGCAGGATCTCCCAGGGTCCTACAGACCCATAGCCTTACTATCCGTACTGAGCAAACTGATGGAACACCTTCTACGAAATCGGATAGAAACTCACTACTCAAACGCAGGCCTTCAATCCCGAAATCAGTTCGGGTTCAGAAAAGGACACTCCACCGTAGATCCATTGGAAAATATTGTTAACGCCGCAACCACAACCAACCGAAAGTACTTCCTCGTCATCGCAATAGATTTTGCTGGGGCGTTTGACATTCTCTGGTGGCCAAGTGTTCTCGGCAGGCTCCGGGAGGCTAACCTGCCAGCAAATCTATACACCACTCCGTATTGCTCATTATCACGGTTGATACACAGAGAATGCCCACAGGGTTCCGTTCTCGGCCCTCTTCTTTGGAATGTCGTCCTAGACGGCTTCCTAAATCTCAACCTTGGAAATGTCACATCCCAGGCTTACGCAGACGATCTTATTCTGATGCTTGCTGAGGACTCCAGAGCACAATTAGAGAACTCCGCAAATAGAGCAGTCACTATCCTGCAAGACTGGGCTGACAACAACAAACTCACAATTTCTCCAACCAAGACACGTTCAGTCCTACTCAGTGGGAACCTAGATATTAGGAGGCCTCCCCAAATCAAAGTCCAGGGGAAAACCGTCAAAATCGCAACAGAATTAAAACATTTGGGAGTCATGCTCGATAGGAATCTATCCTTCACACCACATCTGACATACATCAGGAATAAAATCAGAAACTATTCTGCACTCTTTGCAAGAGTCACCCGTAAGGACTGGGGCTTGAGGAAAAGGACCCTCGCCCCCTTCTATACGACAGTGTTCCTGCCAGCCATTTCATATGCCTCCAGAGTCTGGTACCACAAAGCGACCACCGCGGTCAACAGGAGAAAACTCGAGACGATACAAAGATATACCCTGCTAACGATCTCCAGAGCCTGCAGGACGGTGAGTACTCACGCGCTGCAGGTCCTTATGGATACCCTCCCCCTGGACCTGGAGATCGTTCGTCGCGGAATCCTACACCACCTCAGCAAAGGAAAAACGTCCACCTGCCTGAACTACACGATTGACTTAGCCAATGACCCTAAAATGGAAAAGAAGCGATTCACACTGCATCTCCAACAAACCTGGCAAACCCGCTGGGAAAATTAAATCAAAGGTGAAATCACCCAGAAATTCGTGCCGAAAATTCACACGGTATATCCAAAATATCCCCACTGGCTGTCTCCAGGACTCCTGGTCACATACCTACTCACCGGACACGGTGCATTCAGACACAAGTTATCAAGCTTCCGATTCAGTGACACTCCTCTCTGCCACTGTAGCCAAACAGAAACATGGGAACACCTCATGTATCACTATCACCTGTATCAAGATCTACGCTGCCGGCTCATCACTGAAATTCGATTCACACTGCAAAACCAGGAACACCTCATCCTTGAAGAAGAAGACAGCTACAAAGCGCTAACAAAATTCGCTCAGGGCCTCTTCAGCAGAAGACGGACCTTCCCCCAGCCGCAACCACTGCAATGAAGAGAATGCAAGTACCCATCAAAGCTGCCCATAATCTGAAAAACAATTCGACACCAATAAGGACCACCAGAACAAATCAAACCCGCAGGGATCCAACTTCATAACAGAAGGAACAAAATGAAATCGCAAATGCACATCCAAACTGACTGGACTAAATAACCTCGGATGGGATCCTAACCAATGAATGGCTACAAAATAAACTGGACTTTTGTAAACCTCGGAAGGGACAATGTCCCAGAAATGACATTCCACCGACTGAAGAAAATGCAGAGCCTCTCGGCACACTAGCCTTATTGGCGATCTCACCTGGCGCCCTTGCCTGGCCCACTTTTCTTCCCTTTCCCTGGCCGGGTGGGGGAGAGGTGACGGTCCCTCTGTCTCCTTCCCTCCTTGCCACCCACACTTTCCCTTCTGGTGGGGCATGGGCATGCTCCACCAAATCTTGGAGTCACCCTCCCTATCGACTCCATTCTTCTGTCTGTCGCCCCCCCCAGCCTTCAGTCTCCCTCCCACTCTACCCGCACGCAAGCGAATGCCCCACACATTCAAACTTAACTACAGCCAAATTAGATTCGCCCACAATTTTCGGCCTCACAATTCTAGCGTACTGTATCACACGACAATGTAAACTACGCGGAGATGGGGGAAACCCCTGGTGCCGTTTGACCCCAAACACACTTTACACTTTACTTTACCTATACATTGTTGCTGACCAGGTACACCCTTTCATGGCAATGGTCTTCCCCTCTGGTGGTGCTATCTTTCAGCAGGATAATGCGCCATCCCACACCACCCAGATTCTTCGAGACTCCAAATTCCCCAGACATCAATCCCATTTGAGCATCTGTGGTTTGTGTTGGAACAGCAACTCCGATCTGCGGCGTCTCAACCACGGATCTTACAGGAGTTAAAGAATCTGCTGGTTATGTGTTGGTACCAGATACCATAAGACACATTTAGAAATCTTGTAGCGTCCATGCCTCGCTGGGTATAAGCTGTTTTGGCTTTGGCTGCACGTGGAGGACCAACATCATATTAGGTAGGTGGTCATAATGTTTTGGCTCATCGGTGTAAGTTCCCCCCATACCATCTTTAAAACCTATGTTCTGTCTCCGTCCAACGTAACACTCCCTACAATCTGGACATTCGATCTCATAAACAATTCCACTTGTACCTTTGATAAGTACAGGCTATTTAACTTTGACACTACTGTGTGCAGTCTCCGCCCTGGTAGCTGCACACAGTGTGTCATGTAAATCCGTAGTATTCTAGAGATCCGCTTTGTTAAACCCAGATAGTAGGAAATGTATGTGGTAGCAGCGGGTGAGAACGCCTCTCTCTCGGCTGTGTTCAACTTCTCGAATGTGTTTGTCCAAAACCTTTTGAGGGTAGCCGCATTTTCTGAGATTCACTGTGACACGTCTAATCTCCTCCAGTGTATCCTCGGAGGTGCTCCAGTGGGACCCAGTCCTATCCAACAGGGCTCTAATTACACTGTTTTTTGAATGTTGGTTTGTATCGTGTTGTAATGCGTGTATTGTCCTTGGCACATAGGTTTCCTATACACTCTTGTTTTTACTCAGGAGCCATACCTACAAATCAACACTTCAAGGAAAAGGAGGGTACCATCCATTTCCACCTCCGACGTAATCTGAATGAAAGGGTAAAGCCATTGACGAACAGCATCTATATAAGTTGCATATTTCTAAAATCAAGACTGCACAATTACTATTAAAGGGCAGATTGAGCATGTCTCGCATGCCCGTCCTACCAGACATCTGTTAGATATGTCACTGTCATCAAGTATCTCTGGGTGTGTGTAGGAGAGAGCAGATGAGCTTTGTTGAGCATGTTAAGTATTTGAGGAACAAAATACGAATTCTGTATGCAGAAGAGTGGTCAGAGTTGACTGGGGTATAAAGGGAGATCGTTGAATCTTCTCAATGACTGTTTATTTGTACCTATTATATCTTGCTCTTCTGTAGTTTGGCTGCATCAAATTACAAATTCTTTGATAAAGAAATATGTTCGCTCTCCTATGTAGAACCTGGATTTGTCGTACTGTGTAAATAGAGGCCCTTAAAGTACTATCAGGGTAATTGCCAGCTGCTTTACTTCAATTGTGTTATCTCTCTATTCATTAAAAAAAGTTTTCCTCCTAGTGATATTTATTTGAGCCAATGGGAGAAGAGGGCAAGGCAATTATGTCACTACAAATGTACAGGTAAATAATTATTACATTGTTGTTTTCCATTGAAAGACTGCCTCCATAACGTTCACCAACGTCGTGCACGTGCTTCATTCCATAATACATGACAACGCACGGCATCATTTCATGTTCCACTGTAATGTCAGCTGATAAAGGGACCCGATATAGTTTGTATAGTTTGTAAATATTTTAGTCTTGCTCTTTTGGATGTAACAATATTCCTCATGCATTATGAACCCCAAAGCAAAAGGCCTTTTCCTAAGTGACCCATTTACCACCTTGACAATGCCATGTGTGGGGTAGCCATTGGGAGAAGAGGGATGCGGGTCACATGGTACAAGGGGATGGGGCAATCACGTCACTACAAGTGCACGGGTAAATAATTACATAGGTCATTTCCGGATTAGATATCGATCAGTGCGTTTCGACAGGTGTGTCTTTTATGTAGAAAAGATTTGACTTATGTCGTCAAAACTCTACATTTTACGTTGAAAAGCGTGCGCGGGGATTGGTAAGCAAAGCGAGCAGGGGGCGAAGCCTTCTAGTCGGCATTAATGTATTACACCAAGAACAATATAAGAAACTCTGTGTTGAACATAGTATCTTGTCCTGATAATGAAAAGATTTATACTAGACAGGACTTAAAATGAGAAAAGGTTAGAATCAAGAGCGACAAAGGAGATGGGATTTGATTGAAAAAGGCGAGTTACCCATATGCAGGACTGTGGAGCTGGAAGAAAACTTTGCAGCTATAGCTCCTTTAATTTATAAAAATCCTAATTTAGTTTAGAACTGTTGAAGTGAGCAATGATCATACCCTACTGACAAATGGAAACACTGTTGGAATGATCTTTACATTATAAGCTAAATTTACAGTTAATTTGACCTTTAGATTAAAGAACAAAAATGAATGAATTATGAATTGAAAACAACTTATTGCATTATAGAAAATAACATTCACTTATATTTGCCATATTAAAAAATTCAAATTAACTTGAATCCCTTAAAAACCAAATTTTCAAATTTTAATTATGTATAGCAGTTTGTTCTTAAGAACAAGATTGCCTCGAGCAAGTCCTCTTTCATTGATGCTCTCAAATCTCATTCAATGATTTTTAGAGCTGAAAATAAACACTCTACACTGGCTTACGGGGCACGGGGCAATGCAACCACCAGTTGTGCAACATCTCGTATGCTTTTAGGGTACTTTAATATTTCATCTTTGATTGACGATCAGTTTTTTCAACTTCAGTGAGGGAAGCTGATACTTCTAACTTGAATTTAGTCAATGTACTAATAGGAGTAACATGTGGTACACTTTTTTCTAATTCCACTCGACAGCGTTTTGAGCTATGCTGTTTGTCAATAATCTTTTCAAAATCAAACTAATCTTCAGAATTAGTATTAGATGGTGATGATGGTGGTGGATTGCTTTATATTTCATCTCCTGGAGCTGGATATTCTCGAGGGTTTCTTATTCTGAGTGCTGTATCACATAACGCTTCCTTTTCTTTGCTTTGCTTTATTGTCCATCTGTTAATGTCCATCTGATTTCCTCATCCGTACTTGGGATCAACATAAACGCCAGCTAATATTACATAATTTCCCAATTTGCGAGGTGATATGATTGAGGTGTATAAGGCCTTGATAAGTTTGAGGAAATTTTTTTCCATAACTTCTGTGGAGGTCATGATACCTTCAGCTATGGGACCATATATCTTGGAAAGGCAGTAGATCAGAGACTTCCATTCCTTTAGGAACTGACCAGGAGTCAAGTCTTCACCTTGAATTTTCTTTGTAGTGATATGTGGTTGGTAAAGCAAGTTTTTAAGTTTCTGCACCTGGTCCCACAGTACTTCTGTTAGTGTTACTTCAGGGTTGGCCATGTCAATAAGGATAAGTGTAACGTGCGTTAGGGTCTAACGGCACCATGTCAATAAGGATATTTATTTTGATATTTATTAGTTAAAGCGGTCCCAGCCAACCAATGGCAACTCCGCTGTCAGTTATTTCACGGTGTCATAATTTCGTAGTACTCTTATATACCCCCTCTCTTGTTTACTCAAGTACAGGGAGGGAAAAAACTGCCATGATCAAAAACGATTGATATTAAGAAACTGAGAATAATCAAATTACATAAAAAATAAATATACATATAATTAAATTTCAAACAAAGTCCAAACTTCATTGGAAAGAGCTACCTCTGTTCACAGTCTGTTGGAAAGCCAGGAGCTGCCGAGAATAGAAATGCCAACACAAGGAGCTGCCGAGAACAGGAATGCCAACACAAGGAGCTGGAGTTGCAGTGCATATAGCAGACTCAGGCCTCCACGATTTCACAGAACTTTAGGTAATTCGGCACTACACCATACTGCATTACAAATCCAAGACTTCCAGATGCAGAAGAGTCTTCCGCCTAAGAAATATTGAAGTTGCAAAGGCTTGTCTCGCAGTCTTCTGCCATAAAGTTGACATGTGTTTATGTAAGGGGCGGCTCCTAGAACGTCATTTCAACTCCGCCTCGTATCTCTGTGAAGAACAGTATCACTACAAATGGGCCAGATATGTGTGTGACGTCGGTTTTTGTGTATTATGTGTGTGTTCTGCTGTTATGTTCTGACCGCTTGGCTACCCAGAAGCATCAGTCACCTGGACAGATGATTCTGGGTGCTCGTCCACACCACGGGAAGGTGGGCCAGTTCCAGTAGATGGGACACCTATGGTCTCAGAGTATGAGGGAAAAAAAAAAAAACTTTTTCCCCTTCTCTGAGGCCCACTCCAGAGGGGGGGGGGGGAACCGAAAGGAAGAGAAAGAAATGAATAAAAATAATTAACTAAGATAACAAAAAAAATAATAATACAAAAAAAAAGTAAATAAATAAATAAATAAATAGAAAAAAATAAAATAAAAATAAATATATATACTAAGTATATATATATATATATATATATATATATATATATATATATATATATATATATATATATATATATATATATATACTGTATATTGGTTTTTAGCATATATACGCAAATATATATATATATATATATATCAAAAAGTGAAGAGGGAAAAACCAAGGGGGGGGGGAAAGAGAGAGATCAAGAAAAGGGTAGATCTTCCAGTTGTGCAACCAGTAAGAACGGCAGCATCAGAACACTTCGGTGCCTCCAGCCAGATGGATTTGATCAACCTCGTATCACTGGAATCATACTTTTCCTTAGTTCAAATACTTCTTTAGCAAATACCTGGAGCATCTGAAACTTACTACAGTCTCTTAAAAATATAGCTTCTTCTCCTGGAGCTATACGCTCAAGAATTTCACGTATCTCTGTCCTGGCATTGTCATATATTCGACAATCATATAGTATGTTTTTGCGGGGCCAGGGAAGGCTGGCGGCACAAAGGTCCGTGTTACTTAGTCCTAATGCATATAATTTCTCATTCATTGACCCGTGCCCTGTTAACAAAAATGACGACTGTAAACTAGGTGTAAACCAATTGCGAACCTTTTTTATCATTCAGAAAAGTCACGTTCGGGATAAACAAGTTGGTCACTCTTCCAGTAGTTATGGTATCCCATCTTGTCTGCCATAAATTGATTATTTCATTCATACATCTTTTCTTTTCGCCTCTGCAGTCAGAGCGAATATTTATCTCTATACCAAAAAGTTCTGTAGGAATTTCCCTCTTAATACGGTAGCAAAACCCACGATACAACAAATGTAGATCCAAGGGTAGCGCTCCGGCCAACACCTGCAGCGCGGCAGTGGACACCGTTCTGCACACTCTTACAATACCAAAAAGCATGATGCGTTGTATGGAATTTAGTTTAGTCCGAAACGTAGCTATTTTAACTCTATGGAACCAGGCTCCTGCAGCGTACGTAGTTATAGGAAGGAATACTGCCTTGTAATACAGAAACAGTGTTTTATGTGATAGGCCCCAGTCAGACTTTGAAATTCTAATGATAGCACCAGAAAATTTCCTGATTTTATTGCTAAATATAATAAGTGCTGGTGAAATGATAACTTACTGTCCACAATAATTCCCAGGTATTTGGTATCAAGGACCATAGGTAACTGTACACCATTCAGCTTGATCTGAGGAGCTGTTTTATTTAAAACAGCTTTAGATATCTGAGGATATCTAAAGCTGTTTTAAATAACATCATTTTAGTTTTGTAAGGACTAATAGCAAGCGTAAAGCTTTGAGCCCTAAAGTTGAGATTACTAACCCGAGATACCAATTTAATTTTTAGATCGCTGTACTCCTCACAGTTGTACATAATGTTCCCATGATTCTCTTTCGCCACAGTGGCAACCAGACCTTTGAGTAATTCCTAAATCATGCAACTTTGCATTAATCGAACCATGAATAAGAATCAATAAGAACATAGCTTGTAAGTTTGGTGGAAACTATTTGAATTTTATCGAGGCTGCATTTCTTAAATCTGGGAAAATTTTTTGTGTAATCTGCCCTTTATCACCAACACTCCAATGCTCTTGCCAGACTTTAACCAAAGCATCCCAGATTCTTGTCCTTTCCTTCCTGGGATCTGCCAAGATGTCCACCTCTATATTCATCAAAGAACAAGGAATGCCAATATACAATACACCAAATGCAAATCAATAGGCAATTTTCCAGTCACAACCTACAAAACTGGAGTCGACACAGTTCTGCATGCCACAGACGTCCTAAAGAGCATTATTTTTTGAATGGAACTGAGCTTTCTAGTAAATACGTTTCCACTTACACGCTCAAACCAAATTGGTGCACCATACGTTACCATGGGGATAAATGCAAGGGGATAATATAGCAAGTTCAGCTCCTTACCTTTTATTCCCCAGCCAACTGTAGTGATTCGAGTAATCATCCCATTGCCTTGCCAAATTTAGGCTCGATCCATTCATTCTCATAACTGGGGGTCTTCTACTCGAAAAATGACCCTTGAAGTCCATTGTCCTTGTTTTGATTCCTGATACAGTCAGTTTATGTAACCTACACCAGTTATTAAGTTCAAGCAAAACCTGCTGTGACCTTGTTTCTAGTTGCATCCATGAATTTCCTTCAATAGGCAGCACAAGATCATCGGCATATGCCACCATCTCTGTATGCTCGAAGTCCCTACGCAACCAGTCCTTCAAAACTAGGTTCCACATTAGTGGCCCAAAAACTGATCCTTGTGCCATCCCCTGGTCACCTCTCGTATAATAGAACCAACCGACGACTTAACAGTCACTGTAAAGGACTACTTCACGGTGCGTGAAGTAGTCCTTTACCATCCTAAAGATCTTAGGTGCACAGCCTGCAAGTCTGAACATCATAAGAACGCTGCTCCATTAAACGGAGTCAAAAGCTCCCTCAAAGTCAATAAAGATTCCAAGGACATACTGTTCGAGCCTAATATATAGTTTCGCAATGCCCGAAGCGTATCTTCTGTTCCACGACCTGGAGTAAACCCATATTGTCTTCCAGACTAGCCTAAGTTTTCAGTATAGTCAGTAATCCGTCTCGCCAGCATTCTTTCAAACAATTTTCCTAATCCAGGGAGGAGGGCAATAGGTCGATAAGCTCGTGGATCATTCTTTGGCTTAGATGGTCCCTTCAGTATCAGCTTTAATAAGGCATCCTTCCATGGTGATGGAAAGATCCTGTCACGCAGGCAGCTATTAAAAACTTCAAGAAGGATCCCTGGTATCAAAAGAATAGGTTTCAGTTCCAGTAAGCGGTCCATCATCATATATGTGCTACTCCACCTATTAGCTTGATCTAAAATTGCTACTTTTCCAGCACGCTGTTTAATTATTGCTTCTATTTTTGGCTTTCTAGCAGCTAGTACAACCTGCCTCACCTTACTTACAAGAGCAGTTGCATGTTTATTTCCTAAGCCATCACGAATTGCCAGCTGTAAAGTATGAACACCTCAACGCATAAGTTCGACTCTCACGAGGCTCGAAATTTCATCCATAATGTTACTTAAATCCTGCCGACCGGGCTAGCCAGGTGGGTAAAGTGCCTGCCTGGCAACTCGAAGGTCGCGGGTTCGAATCCCGCCCCGGGCTTGGATCATAGTAAAAAATGCAAAAACTTTGGGAGGTGCATTATGGCCATAGAAGCTGATGCACCAACAACTAACAAGAAAAAAAAAAAAAAAAAAAACTTAAATCCAGTTCTGCTTCTGCATCACCATCAGGTTCTAATTCTGGAGTCTCATCACTTGATTCATCTCTTTCACTTTCATCATGTTATTGAATCACCTCTCTCTCTCTCTCTCTCTCTCTCGGTCTTTATTTAACTTATCAATGGTACTTGATATGTTGGAGGCATTATCAGTCACAATGTACACCCTTTTTCTATTTCAAACTCTTGCAGAACGTCTTTCACTAGTAGATGAAGGTACTCTTGTACGTTGGGCTTTTGTATCTTTTACTGCTATATATATAAGCGATTTTATTGTTGGCAACAACAAATGGAACGTTTATTGCAAAGTAGTTTACTCTACAACGTGTGCATCTATTTTCAAATATACAAAACATCCTTTTAGATCATTTATAAGGGTAAACTTTTCTTCCTTTGCTTTTTCTATTATAAAACTTCGAATACTTCCTCTGTCCAAACAATTTTTGAATTTTAGGGCCATTTCTCCTATCAAACCAAGCATGGCTTGCTTACAAAAGACATTCAGAGATAAAGCATTGAGTTCGCCACTAACTCAATAATGCGATTCTTGAATTGATCTGCCGTCATGGACAGTGACTCTTTGACTAACAAAATATTTAAAAATGTTTGATTGATTTACTTGACTATTTGATGATGAAAAACTAGAGGTGCTTGCCTTATTAAGCTTGAGTCTCTCTTCCTCTTCTATACTCTAAAGCACTTCACGATGATTACGACTTATGTTACGCTTCAAATTGTTGAAACATTGGTCTTATTGGTCAAAGGTTTACTAATATTTGCTGCACAAGTCAAAATCTTTGCCATCAGTATCGTTCATTTGGCAAGTGCAAATATAGATTTATTGTCTGCAGTGACCGTAAAGTATTTCAATTCATTAGACTTTGTTCTAGATCCTTTTTTTTGACACATTATGTTCATCATTGAGGGCTTACAGATATTTGACATTTCTGAAATAATAAACTGTGCATTATTCGAAAAGCACACACTGGTTTAGACATTTAAAAAAAAAAAAAATAGTAAACAAAAAGAACAGGGAAATGAAAACTACACCATGAAGCATCAAAGCATATGATGTGTGCCATCGTCATGATTATGACATATGTGCCATCCTCATGATTATGACTGACTAAGTTAGTTGGACCCACGGAGCCAGTTTTTTTACTGGCTTCAGCTCCAAAGAAACCTCCAGCTTCATGGCTCCGACTCCACAGCCCTGCCTATATGTATACCTAGAGTAGATATCTTAGATCTTAAAAGAAATCTTTGGCAGCCATTTGGATTATATGCTGCCTTCTTAATAACAAGACACGGACCGGCAAAAAGACAAATAGCGTCCATGAGCCTGGGGATGCCTAGACGTAATAAGATGATGATTATTATGATAGTCTTATACATCTCCATGTCCCCCCTTCCCAAAAAAAAAAAAAAAAAAAAAAAAACTCATGGCTGTAAGTTTCAGTTGATATCCTTGAACCTTACGTTCTCTTCTTTTGTAGTTGTTCTAGACTTTATTTTTTTGGAAGATAATGCATATCCTTATAGAGGGAGAGTCGTATGGAACAGCCAGCCAAATTCCCAGACTTCAGTCCAATAAAGTATGCCTGGGATGATATGGGCAGAAAGCCTGCTAGTACCATCCCCTTCCCCATAGACCATACCGAGCTTATGCACCAGTAGAACTAATTGTCCCGCTTTCGATATTGTGAAATCATACGCCTTAGATTAGGATATTTTCATGGATTATTGATGTTACTGTTATCCATATACGGATTCCTAAACAACCACATTAAAACGCCTAGCCCGTGCACAAATCGTATGCACTAAAAATAATGACTTCTCATTCTTATGCTCTGCACAATAGGACCATATGAAAATCTGGATACGGGAAGGTGGCCGATTCCATCAAGGGACTTGTTTATCTCTTCTCTCCGACCTGTGTAGACCGTTTCTTTAAAAGGCATTGTCCTTAATAATTTACGTTTAGTCACATGACATACAGTACGTTGTGATTTCCGTCCAATCAACAAGTATAGGATTGCTTTACTCCAGCGTTTCCGAAAGTAGGGTCCGCGGACCCCTATTGTTCTGGGAAACGAACCCCCTGGAACTAGTCAAATGATTCCTTTTGTGTATAGCAAATTGATGATAAATAAAGTTAAGTTGTTTTCAACATGAAACTTTGAATTTTGTTTTCAGAAAACCGTGTTTTTATATATATATATAAATATACACACTGGAGTTCAAAGAAAATGCATCACCTAGGAATTTCATATTTCTAACCCTTTTTCACGATGGTATGTTACATTAATGACTAGCATTATTACAAATAGAAATATAATCAAAAGATATTTACTGGTAGTTAAGGCAAAGCTAAGTAATATTTGGCAGGTGCTCTCAAAATATTCCAAAATGAGCATTTGCAACCTTTATACAACAGTTTTGGTAAACACTACAATTATGGCTGAAATGTTATCAGAAATCCTCAATTTGCTTCAGTTTATCATTTTAAATGGAAAACAAAATGAAACTTTTACCAGGTGCAAACTAATATTTAGTTGAACCGCCTCTAGCCCTGATGACAGCAACACACCGTCGAGGCATTGGCAAGGTCAATTTGTGATTATAATAATCAACTGATAGTTCGTGGTTTCAAACACGAATTATGGCTTCCTGAAGTTCAAGAAGGGTCTTTGGTTTCTATCTGGTAACTGCAGATTCCACACGATGCTAACAGTTCTCTATAGGATTCAGGTACGGGCTGTTTCCTGGCCAACTAACAGTTGTAATGGACCATTCTTCCAACCATTTTTTCACCTGTTAACAAATGTAAACACATTACTGTCGAACCTCTAATGCAGAAATGAAGCTAAAGTAACTACAAAAGTGCCTACTTATACTTTTCGCCCGATGAAAAGGAGCAGAGTCGTCCTGAAAGATGCAGTTACTTGGCAGGTTGAAATGGTGTCTAAAAGTTTTCAGCAATTTGTCTTCCGATATAGCCAGGTATCCATTGGCATTTACGGAACCTTTTAAAAATTGTAGGTGACCTACTCTGCGATACGAAATCCCCCCCCCCCCCCCACAATATCATTTGGCTGGTAGGGAATTTCACTGTAGACACCATACAGTCTGGATGGTATGTCTACGTCCCCATATCTACAGCAAATCGTTTGTCTCTCATCAGAGCCATGCAGGTAGAATTTTTTTCTCATCCTAGGAAATAACTGACTTCCATTGCTCGGGGATCCATTTGACATGCTCCTTACACCAATTAATCGGGCCTTTTTCATTTTTTGTGTGAGAAGGGACTTCTTCTTAGGAAGATGGGCTACAAGTCAATTTTTGAAGAGGCATCTTCTGACTGTTACTGCATTTGCTACCACTCCTGTATGTTCTTCCCATTCTCTTTTCAGCTCAGACGAAGAAGCTTTACAGTTTTTAAGTCATAAGCACTTCAAAACGCGGTCCTGTTTTGGCGTAGAGACTCGTTTGCGTCCGGTTCCTTTTTTCCTATCAGCAGAACCACTATTCTTGAGTTTGGAAAGAAATCTACCCACTGTCGACTGATTACAAGACACTCTATAAGCAATGACGGGAAGAACATTCTTCCTCACTTAAAGCAACAATACATTCTTCCTCACTTAAAGCAACAATATTAACTCTTTCTTCGTGGCGTCAACTGCGCGTAACTCGCCATCCTGACACAAACAAAGAATGACTGCAATTCTTGCAGAGCGGTCTTATATAGCTGAAAGTAACAGCTGATGTGATATTACGTCATCAGCTACGCGTGTCCATCTTGTCTGATGCAATCTGTAAGAAATATTGCCATATACTTACGTTATTCGGGCGACAATTACAATTTTAAGGGATGATGCACTTTCTTTGAACACCACCTTTTTTTTTGATTTTTGAAGGGACACTTAGATCTCACTAGTTTGGGAACCACTGCTTTACTCGATTGTCTGAACACAACTAATATTCTTCGCAAAGCCAACGTGGTAATTTATAGTCCACAATAGATTCCGAGAGGGGATTCTTTGTTTCTTTTAATATTTTGTAATTTTTTTCTGGATGCTCCGTTATAGGAATAATGTATTTTTAAATAGAACATAGTGAGAATATTATTATCACTGTTATATATTATATTTCTTTATATTGATGTGGTTCAGAATCGTCTTTTTTTTTTTAAATGTAAATCTGTCACCGAATCAGTTGCATAGTGAGCTAGTAGCTTTTGCCAGAGTAACTGTAATAGATATTAATAATGTGTACTGAGCTTTAATATTGGGAGACGGCCTTGTTTAAATTTTCTTCCCCCTTCCTCCTTCACCTAGTAGGCTTAAAATTGGCACCGCAGGCACAGTACGGGTATGTATCAGTTCCCCGCACCATGTTTTATGCACATAAACTTCATTAATCGTTTTCATCCATCTTATAGAGCAGATATAGTTTCTTTATTCAAGAGAGTAAGAATAAAAACTGAAGTAAATGTTGGCCAACAAGCAGTATGTTTTTGAGATTTTACATTATGCTTCGTTGTTTTTATAACCTATTTTTTCAGTTAAAAAAAAAAAAAAAAAAAGGGGATGTCATTTCACGTAGAACAGCACGCATTTACTTGTACGTGCGTAGCCTGAAATTCGAATACTACAGTCGTTCCCACTTATTATGTACATGACACATTGGGTGATGCAACGCAAGAAAAGCATTATAGAGGTGCTGTAATGTTTAGTGACATAAATGTCTTTAAACAAAATACACTTATTATACTGTTCGCTGAAAACTATTCCTTTACAGTTGATGCAATTTCTTCCATTGCTATATATCTAATAAAGCACCATTTTATAAGTACCACTTAAAGCGGCGATCTTCAAACCCTACGTTTAATTTAATGGAGAAAGAAGGATTTTATCCGTTTATTAAATTTTTTTTTTTTTTTCTTATTCCTTTTTAGTTTTTCAAATGCCTTTCAGATGATTAATTCTCTTGCACATTATCACTAGTTTTGTCCTGTTGTAGCAATTAGTAAATAAACTAATGAATAAAAAAGTGTCTGCCATTTCATGTTTCATACCAGTGATATTTTTTATACCATCTTGAGAGTCAAACGTATACTTCTGCCTAAAAGTTTGGAGCCACAGGATGGGACAACAGCTTTCATTATTAGCTATGATAATGATTGTAAACACGCTACGAATATTTTAAGATTTGTATTAAGCATTGAAAATTTTACAGCAAAAAAAAAAATAATAATAATAATAAAAAAAATATATATATATATGTATACAGGGTGATTCACTACCAGTGCGACAAACTTGCAGGAGGTGTAGGGGTCACAAAGACGAATCGGAATCACGTAGCATTGCAGGGTCCGAAATGCCTTCGTCATGCGGTAGAGGACGTTGAACGGGAGGTCGCGCGAACAGCGATCTCGCTGGAAGTCAGCATTTGCGAACCGTTTCTGTTGAAGAAACCAAGTAACAAAAGTCCTCCGGAGTGGATAATCCGCAGGCTCCAATGATTGGACGCGTTGCAGATGGTATGAACTCATTTGGTTTGTTGACAGTATTCTCCATCAGTGGATTGGGAAATACCCAATCGTTGGCTCGAGTACTCGTACTCGGATTGCCTTCTGCAAGACGTAGGACATTCTTCTCATCGTCTGGCGTCCTCGTCGTTCGCTCTCGATTCATGGTACCTCTCGTGAGACAACCAATCTCACGTAACCTTCTGTGCACACGTGCAAAAATCGTACGATGAGGAGCACGCCTGTGCGGGACACGTTCCTGGTACAAGCGCAGAGCGGCGCGCCAGTTACAGTCCGCAGCTCGCATGTTGAACTGGCCGACATGCGAGGTGCATGTCGGCCAGTTCGTTTGAATACTCGTCCATCCTACTGCCTCGGGAACCGGTTCGCAAATGCTGACTTCTAGCGGGATCGCTGTTCACGCGACCTCACGTTCAACGTCCTCTATCGCATGACGAAGGCATTTCGGACCCTGCAATGCTATGTGATTCCGATTCGTTTTTGTGCCCCCTACACCTCCTGCAAGTTTGTCCCACTGGTAGTGAATCACCTTGTGTGTGTGTGTGTGTATATATATATATATATACACACACACATATATATACACAGAACTGCCATATAAGTGGCAGCACAGTGTGTGTGTGTGTATATATATATATATATATATATATATATATATACTGTGCCGCCACTTTATTAGGTACACCTACCTAGTAGTGTGTTGGGCCTTCAGAACAGCCTGAATTCGTCTAGGCATGGATTGAACAAGATGCTGAAAGCGTTGTACAGGAATCGAGTACCATGCAGACATGAGTGTGTCACGCAGTTCCTTGAGATTCTACAGAGGTGTAGGCCTGCAGCGAACAGTTCTTTCCAGCTCACCCCAAAGATGTTCAATAGGATTGAGATCCGTGGACTGAGCAGGCCATTGCAGCAAAGAAAAGTCATTGTCATGTTGCTGGAACCATTCCATGATGATTCGGGCGTTGTGCACTGCAGCATTATCCTGCTGGAATTAACCATCTGACTGAGGATAAACAGTCAACATGAACGGATGCACTTGGTCAGCAACGATGTGGCATCCACACGTGAATCTATGGGTATCAATGGACCCAACGTGTGCCAAGAAAACATTCCTCACACCATAACACTGCCCCCACCAGTCGTCAGACGGGTCCATAGATTCATGTTGTTTTTGTCAAATTTTGAGCCTTCCATCAACATGATGCACCAGGAACTTCGACTCATCAGACCAAGCAACTGTTTTCCAGTCCTCGTTAGTCCAGTGCTGGTGTCGCTGCACCACAGGAGGCGTGCTCGCTTGTTGTTCATTGATAACAAAGGTAGGCGATGTGGCCATTGGCTCTTGTAGCCCATTTGCAACAGCGCGACTAGTGGTCCATTGCGATATTTTGTTCTGAGCACCAAGGTTGTATTCTGATGTGATGTGCGACATTGTGGCCCGTCTATTTGCTTGCACAATTCTAGCCATCCTTCTCTGACCTCTCATCAACAAGGGATTCTCTTCCACAGGAGTGCCGTTGAAAAGATGTTCTTTGTTCGTTGCACCATTCTCGATACACCCTTGAAACTGTGGTGCATGAAAGGTTCAGAACTGCCATTTCAGATATGCTTTGTCCAGCACATCTTGCACCTACTACCATTCCACGCTCGAAGTCCGTTAGATCACTACTTTTCCCCATTCTTGCTACGGTTTGTATGCTTAACTGATACATTTTGCTGCTGTACTCAATTCAAGGTGCAGCCCTATTAGATTTGCATAAAATATCCATGATCATGAGCAGCAATTTCAACGTTAACTTAACTTCGGATTGGAAGGAACTAAATTGTTAATTACTTTCCTGCAAGAAACATTTGATCTAACTCTAAACCCTCAACTTCAACTACAAGATCAGATACCTCACAGTTTTCCAGACATTTAGCTATCATAAATCCATTGCATCTTGTCTTTCAGCTGAAATTATGGTAATTAGTGAATGATCATCTCATTTACAAAAATATAAATTACAAAAACAATGAAAACTTATATGTACACGTGATGAAATTATAAAAATTTGGAAAAGGCATGTGTGCCAAGCACACACCGTAGATAGTTTCATGTGAAACAGCCTTCTCGTTTCTTTTGGATATTTTGATTGCAAAATAAGAGCTTTTAGATTGTAAATATTTTATTGATCATTCACAAATTTCCATAATTTTAGCTGGAAGACAAGGTACAATGGATTTATGATAGCTAAATGCCTCTGGAAAACAGCATCAATCGAGGTACCTGACCTTGTAGTTGAAACTGAGGGATGTGTTTAGCATTGGATCGAACATTTCTTGCAGGAAAGTAATTAATGGTTTAGTTTCTTCCAATTCAAAATACCTAAAAGAAATGCAAAGGATGTTTCACCTAAAACCATCTACCGTGCATGCTTGGTGCACATGCTTTTTTTGGCTGATGCATCATTTACCATTACAATTCCTTAAAATTCCTCTAAAGTTAAATGTTGAAATTGCCATGCATGATTAAAACTAATGAAAAATTCACTGATGATTACATATGTCATATATAATCATTTGTTTTCCAAAGACATTTAGCTATAATAAGTCCATTGCAGCTGAAATTATGGAAATTTGTGAATGATTAACAAAATATTTACAATACAAAAGCTTTAATTTTGTAATCAATATATACAAATGAAAATACCTAAAAGAAATGCAAAGGATGTTTCACAAAACCATCTATCGCATGTGTGCTTGGCACATGTGCCTTTTTTTGGCTGATGTATAAGCTTGCTTTCTTGCATAATTTGCTATTATTAATGTTCAAGGATGTTTTATAACATTTTCTTAAAATTCCTTCAATTCTGACGTCGTAATCTACTCCATAAAAACAGAAGCAACCCGTGATCACGATGGAACCACCATGCTTGACTGTAAGTACTAAACAAACAATATGGCATTATTATTTTTTCTTCAGTTGATCATGTTTCAAATTTTGATTCATCTGTTCAGTGTTTTTTTACATCCTCAGTTGTTCAATGGTAGTGGGTTTTAGCTCATGAAAACTATTTTCTTTGATTTTCCAGTTCTGATAAAGGTTTTCAGACCAATACGTGACCATGAAGGCCTGCTTTTTTAAGACAGAATTTTACAGTTGATATAGACATGGCAGTTTCTTTATTCCTGTTGAACTCAGTGCTAGTCTTATTTTGTGCTTCCTTTGTTACACACGCTCGTCCTGAACATGGCTTACCCTTTAACTGTCAGTCTCCTTGAATCTTCGAATGGTAATTTGTACTCCTTTCAATGAAACAGCTATTTTTCACCCAAAACTTTAGTTATAATACACTTCTTTTTTTAACACAGTTCCTTATTTCTTGCCCTGTGTACAGTAATACTCGGAGTTACGCGGTTCTTGATTTTTTTCGTTTGGCAACGCTGCCGCCCACTATCTTCAAGGTCGTTTTTCATATGTTATCGATATACGGTGCGACGGCGGAGAATGAGAGCGAAAGATGAACAAAATTCAACTTTGCTGCTTTTATGTTTTTTATATCAGTGAAGGGGAAACACATTTCACCATAATAACGTAAAAACCAACACAATTCCAGATCGGTATAATCGCAAATGCAATTAGATCGAGTTTACTACCAGTTTATAACAGATTTCACTAGCAGAAACGCAACTGGATTTTCATTGTTTTATGGTAGTAACCCCTAGAAATGTGAGGTGTTAATAGTGTATCTCTGCCTTTATGGTGTTGTTTATTCAGTTGCTACATGCGCGCAGCTTTGTTTATGCGTATCAAGCGTGCCTCCTCGTTTTGTAATTGTGCTTTATTCCCTAAAATTGAGTAAAATACTTAATTAAAAGGCGTGAAAAGGAAGCGTCCTGGTGAAGACACTGCAGATTCAGAGAGAAAAAGAAAAGCAATTATCGATAAACAGAGGCGGACTGGGTCAAAAATTCTTACCCGGGAAAATTTATAGTGGCCTCATACTATGGTTTATGGCCAAAATCACACTGGCCCACCGGGGTTTCCCCGGTAAGGCTTATGGCCAGTCCACCTCTGTCGATAGAGAAAAAATATGAAATTGTGAAACGCTTTGAGCGAAATGAAAGACCATGTGATATTGCACGTGCTACAGGCCTAAATGAAACAACGGCGAAAAGCACATGACAATTGCAAACTTGACAGGTTGAAAATGGCTCAATTGTAAAGGGCTTAAAAATTTTAGAAAACAGACTCCAACGAAGAACGCGTTATAGCTACAAAGCAAGGAATAAAAAAATTATTAGCTTGCTACGAAGAAATTCTGCGTGAAAAAAAGAACGCGCTGTGTCGTCAGACGAATTTGTTAGATTTTATGAAACCATCGACATCGAAATAACTTTTTACGTAAGTCATTTGTTTTTTTAATACATATTTTGTATTAATATGTATAAAGAACTGCAATTTTATTAATATTTTTCTTCTAAACTAGTGTTTTTGTTAGTCCTTGGTCCCAATTAAGCAAAATTTATATGTATTTATATGCAAAGTTGTACCCCGACTTACGCGAATTCGACTTACGCGATTTTCGTCGGACCCACCTATCGCGTAACTTCGGGGTATTACTGTATCACGAAACACTCCAAGCATCGAATATAAATCGATCTACAACCGAGCAACACATTACGAAAATTACTCATGTCTATAAAAACACTGGTTCTGACAACAGTGCTTCATTGCTGTTGTTTGGCTTGCTCAGTGGGATAGCCACATCTCCAGTACTCAGGATGGCAAGTCGTCGTTTAGATGATTCTTTGAGATGGTGGGCCATTGGACAACTTGAAGCGGGCAGTTGCAGGCAGCAAGTTTGCTTAATGTCAGTTTTATCTCTGTATTATGGAAGCAGCTTCAGTAGACAGTAACCATTACAAGAAACTGGCCATGGTTGCCAGAGGGCTACATCAATCAGAATGGACCAATATCTGGCTCAAAGCAAGGTGGAACTGTATAATGTCCTGTCATCAACTGTCTCTTGAGGTTGCTGTGGCCATAGGTGAAAACATTTTCAACTAGACTGGATTAAGGAAGATCAATCAAGTGGACCGTATGCAACAAAGCCAGTGGTTTGTATCCCATTAACCCCAAACAACCACAGGCTTGCTGAAACTGGTGCCCTGAACATCTGACTTGGAGCCCCAACAAATGGGAGTATGGTTCTGTTCTGATGAACAGAACCTACAGATTCTAGAAGTTATCCCTTCAACATCAGAGAAAGGAACACCTATGGTGGGGGGCAGAGTAACATTCAAAAGAGGTACCAAGAACCAAGCCTTTTTAGGGGTGCAGCTGGCCCAGATTTTCTTTTCATGCATCACAATGCCACTACATGTAGCACTCAAGTAAACTTCAGTTTCAAGAATATCTTGAAACTGAAGATATTTTTAATGACTTCTGTGGCCAGCATGATCTCAAACGTGTGGGTGGCCCCTAGGCAGTGCATTGCACTCCGAACCATAACTTTTCGGTCACTTGGTAAGCTAAGGTTTGCTATGGAAAAATAGGATTTGTTGGCACAGAATCTTATAGATACCCTTATGTTGAGCATATTTCATGTCAGGCATGTTTGTCCATATTTTCGTGCATATTGTATTGACTTCTGTAACGATCTTTTTGGAATTTGTATACAACCCTTATTATATCTGCCTGGAGAGTTTCTCGGTGTCTTCTTATTTCATCATTATTCCATGGTATGTCACCATACCAAGTTTTGCCCTACCTCATTGCAAGCTACAAGAGTTTCACCAAGTTATCCCTCAAGCTCCTCAAAATTAACAGAACCGTGCATTCTATTAATTTTGCTGCACATTGGATTCTAGCATCAACATTCTTCCACATTCAGGAGTCATATCTTTTTTGGCATAGTCTCAAATATTCTAGAAAGTTCTTAAACTAAGTTTTTGTGGTTTTTATACTTAATAGAAAATAAACAATTTGAAACTTTTAGGCAGGAGTGTATAATCAGAGCTGTCTTTCTGCATGGGCTGACCTCTTCGTATTCTCCCATAGCAAGATATTCAGAAGGAATATCTTGCTATGGGAGAATACGAAGAGGTCGTATTCTCCCATAGCTTTGAACCTCTTCAAAGCTTTGAAGAGCCACCTAGCCACAAACTATGCATTTCATTTTAATGGCCACAAAAAGAGATTGTTCTTCCAGATCCTTTGTCTCCCCTTCTTGGCATACTCTCCTGAATTAAAGTTAAAATCTTTTATGGACATGCACAAGCTTAAATATATATCATAAGTATAGTAGCAATAATACATTGGAAAGTTAAAAAAACAAACAAACAAACAAACATAGCTAACACAAGTTGTTTACAGACGATGTTGCAAATATTAATCAAAAAAGGGGGTTTTTTGACCAATTCCAGTATGGGAGGAGATAGGATAGACTCATCTTTATAATTCCATTGTCACAATTTAATGATTGCATGCTGATCTGGAAATATTAATTGGGTGAGAGGGAGGGAAAGGTTATTTAATTAGGTGAATGTAGTCATTCAAAAGGTGCTATTGTGCCCAGTCTGCTTTCTTGAAAACATTTCAGAAAACTTCCTAGGATATTAATATAATAAGAAATATAATCATTCCTGCATGAAAAATATACTTTTTGATTAACTGCATATATGGTAGCTGGTACTAAATTAATACCAAGTGCAGGTACACTTTGGTCCTTGAGGATGTCACAGACATTCTCTCAGATTTGCCAAACAAGCTGCACTGGCTACCTGGGAGTCTAAAACATTGATGGAACTGATATTTGGGTGATGTCAAGTCAAGTAGACCCAATTTCGGCAAAGCCCGGACGGTCTGCGACAGCCAAATGCTCTCCTTGCACCTTCACGATGGTGGGACTGTTAGTAATCCTGGTTATAACCTCCATGCACAAGCACACTGGGTGACCACCCAGATATGAACCAACGTAAGCAGGGGTAGAGGTGTGGCACCCACACTGCATGGAGGAATGATGCCCGTGTTACCAGGCAATACTAGGTGGTATTGCCTTATTGGAGGCTTGAAGTGGTGGAACCCATGTTTAGTCTCCAGAGCTAAGTTCCGGTCAACCCTTCCACCATGCAGTATGACTTTTGAGATGAACATCATGGCAAGATCTAATCTTCGTTACATTTCAAGGGTACAGCTCTAAAACTGTGTTCGCAGGCTGGCCGCTAGGTAGTACACCGGACCGAACCTGTTGCTAACTCTTTAGGAGGCTTCTGGATCAGCTAGTGTATAATCTTGCTACCTTTACTCTGCAATAGTGACTGGAGAGAGTCTGAGTAGCATGGATGTAGGGGGCATTGTCGAGGCCACATTATGTCAAGGATCTGGGTATATTCTTACAATGTATGCAATATCCAAAAATATCATTACTTCATACAGCATGTTACCCGCACTTTTCAATACACCATGAATTGTCAAACTAATAGAGTAAGCTCATCTGTGAAAAGATCCAAACCTCCTAAACACTTCCTAGTTCGTTTCACAAATATACATGGTCTCAACATGTCCATTTCCACTTGCAGTCTGCCAAACCCCATGTCCTTTTTCTGACAGAATCTCAGTTATTGGTTAATTCAACTACTGCTCATCTCAGCTGCCCAAATTATTTGCTGTATGGTTCCTTTTGCCTCATAGGTGGTACTTCTGCATATATCTCTTCCGATATTACGTGTCAGAGAATTGGTAATTTGGAATCTCCTCTCTTCGATCTTATCTGGTTTAAAATCTCTCTACCTCATTGTGGCAAATTCATCTGTTGTCTTTACCATTCTCCCAGCTCCACTAATCACTTGGAGCTCTTTGACTTCCTCTCTTTGGAACTATACTTTCTCCAGTCCAAGTTTCCTAACAGTGAGGTAATTTTCCTTGGTGATTTTAATGTTCACAACTCCAGCTGACTTCCATTTTCTAGTCACACCGACCCAGGTGGTAGAGATGCTGAGGCTTTTGCAATTTCTAATGACCTTGCAGATTGTTCATTTATGTACAAGAATACCAGACAATCCTGACCATACAGCACCATGCTTGGATCTTTTTCTCACAAACAACCCTCCTAAGTACATGGTTGAAGTGAGTGGTCCTTTAGGTACCTCAGATCACAACTTGTTGATTGTCTCTTCTTCATTCAAGCCTTTATTGTTTGGCATTACAAGAATGCAAAATAGGACGACTGCGAGATGGAGTCAGTGAGATTATTTTTGTAAGAACGAAATCCTTTATTCCACACTCCACTTTAAAATCTGATCCTTTATCTAAACCTTGGTTTTCCAATAAATTCAAGAGAAGAATGTTGCATATCATAATAAGCTTATTTCCAATTCTTCAGTTTCATTTTCTGCCTACACCAAAGCTCACAACAATTGTAAAGCAGTCCAAACTAAATTTTGAACAGGCTAAGAGTAGAAAACTCGCTTCTTTCTCTAATGGTAACCGAGCATTCTGGTCTCTTGCCAAAGCTATTGGCTGCAACTTTTGCTCATCTCTACTCCCACCTATCAAAACCAGATAGTTCTGTTGTCACTTCAGCCAAGGATAAAGCTGACTTGCTAGCATTCCATTTTTCTTCCAACTCTTGTATTGATGATCTTGGTAAAACACCTCCCAGCATTCTCAACAGCTCCTTTCAATGCCTCCTGTGGTCTTCCATAAAAAGGATGTCAGAAGGATTTCGACAAATCTCAATGCTAAGAAAGCTCCAGATCCTGGTGGTATTTCTCCACTTGTTCTCAAAGCCTATGTTCCTTAACTTACTCCTATTCCAAAGGTGTTTTTCCTTCTGCTTGGAAATTTGCTCATATCCAGCTAGTTCCTAAAAACGGTGACAAGTCCCTCCCATCCAATTATTGTCCCATTGCAATTACTTCTCTTTCTAAATTAATGGAGAAATCAATTAACCGCCAACTCAAACTACCTAGAAACCTTCCGTCTGAATGGCAACTGCCAGTATGGATTCCCCATACGCCTCCCATGCTTTTCCTGTTGTATATATTAATGACTTTCCATTGACTGGAAATCCTATCCAGTTTTGCCAATGATAGCATATTGCATTCCACTTCGAAAAACCTTGTCCTGCTCAATCAGCTTCAACTTCTTGAATATCCGCTATCAGTTCCTTAAATGCCGATCTCCAGGTAATTCTCCAGTGGGGAAAAGACAACTTAGTTGATTTCAGTCCTTCTAAAACTCAGTCTTGTCATATATCTCACAAAAAGGATGCTTCTACTCCTATGCTCATCTTTGGTGACACTCTGATTTCTAAGCAAAATGATATATCTTTTTTGGGGATTACCCTGACTTCTAATCTCTCTTGGCACAAGCACATTACAAATATCGCTTCCTCTGCGTATATATAAAAAAAAACACACCTTAGGTTTTCTTTCACTTTTGGCATTACTTTTCTTTGAAACAGCTGCTCACTCTGTACAAATCGCAAATCTGCCCTACCATGGAATATTCCCACATTTGTGGGTGGTGCCCTCAAAACCTCTCAGGCTTCTGGATTCCCTTCAGAAGAGGGCAGTTAGGTTAATTTATGACTCCTCTCCAACACAGTCTCTCTACTCTCTCATAGATGTACTGTTTCTGCTGCATGCCTTTTCTACATATATTTCCATGGGTACTGTTCTTCTGAATTGGCTTCTATAATTCCCTCTCTTTCAAAAGTGTCCAAACACATGCCGCCACTAGCCAACATCCATTTACTGTCCAATTTTAAACTCACAGAACCAACTTTTCATCTTCCTCATTTATTCATTCAACTGCCATTTTCTGGAACAACCTTAATACGTATTTACCAAAAATTAGTCTACAGAAGTTTAAGTCTAATGTCAACAAATATCTTCTTTTGTCTTCTCAACCTCCAATCCAAGCACGGTACTATGGGTTCTGATACCTCTCATGTTTGGGATTTTCATAAAAAAAAAAAAAAAAAATTGACCAACTTCCATCCATGTAGTTATTCCTGGTGTGTTTAATAAACTTGATGTGTACTTTATTTGAATATAGTCTCATAGAATCCAGGAAGAAACACTCAGGAAAAACTGTACCCCAAGTACTCATAAATGAAAATTGTAATTATAAAAGAGACAGAGGGGAAAAAAAAAAAAAATTGACATCACTTTGATGTTGCTTCCCCTGTGTAGTGACCATGTCCAATTTATTATTAAAAGTAAAGTTACTTTTGGTTATGTAATGTTTAATCATACACCACCAAAGCAAGTACATAATTTATTTAAAATGAGAAATGATATTATGTATATTTAATAAATAGAAATCACCTATTGAAAAAATTTAATATAAGTCTTAAAAGCAACTAAGTTTTTTTGCAAAAGGTAACCAAATTACTTTCAGTTATGCTATTCTTAAGTATGCACTCATTTCATGAGTATTTAGTCCTGAACTTTAGAACAAAATCCTCATGAAACTCAATCAACTGACCCTCAGGCTCTTGCCAAAAAGGTCTTTTGATGGCACAAACTTTAAACTAGTCAAAAATTATTTAACAAACAATGTAGGGGTTAGTCTAAATTAACTAATGTGAATCTTTTACCTTTACAAGATTAACTTAGTTGGAGGGAGCTAAATTTTCAGCTTTGGAATTCAAAACAAAGCCACAGGACTTGCTGGACAATAACATTGTGGAGCAGTCATCTGTCGAAGGTAACAGCGAATGCCATCCATCCAAAGTTTGTACCTCTAACAGTATATGTATAAATTGATCCTTCAAAGAGCTGTTTGTGGAGGCACTGGTATTTCCCACAGAAAGATTGCCATGCTGGACATCAGGGAATAAGCAAACCTCCATCCTTGTGCAAAAGATTTGTATTTACATTACTTTTTTTTTTTAAAAAAGTAATTTCCATGTGTATCCAAAATGAGTTTATTGAATAAATTCACACAGTAAAAAAAAACTTTTATATTTATTTTTGGTGAATACACTTGTAAAAGTGTATTCACAGTCCCATGTTTTCTGGGTTGGAAAAAACCTATAATAACTTGCAGGGAGCTCACACACAGCAAACATATATATAGAGCATAATAATAAGCAACAGAAACAAAGACCATTTGTCCCACTAATTCTCAAAAGTACCACTTTCTCCAGTTTTGAACTGCTTTCATGTACTGTGACTTATTAACAAATACATGAAAGAATTCAAATGTGGCTCTGTACTTTTATTAAAATTTTTCTTCACCCCTATTGTTTCTCTTATGTAATTTATCCATGGTTAGGCTAGCTGTTTTCATTGTTGCATGGCATAGTTTGCAATGTTTATTCTTCAGTTTCAAACATTTAATTTATCCAAGTATTGTGGTTATCAGAATAGAACAAATTTCAGATTGATATTAGATCAATGTGTATTTTTGCATTTTATTATGGTGAATAAAATTTACTATAAAAATGCAATTAGGAATCATAAAAAAAATTCTGCATTCCCCCACCCAGAAACAGAACCCAATTTCATATTTACAACAGCTGGACATATGCTAGACATGCAATGGCAAATTTGTATCAGCTATCATACTAAACTTAAGTGATCTTGATCCATTCCATTCTTTTGATGAATTTTGGCAAAACCAAGCCATCTTTTGGATTATCTGCTTTATGTAACTTGGTATAGAAATAGGACATTGTCTCTGTTGGAGTGATGGGAGGTGTACTTAAATAAACTGGTCACCATATATTTTTGTTCAGTTCATTTTTTGAAGAATTTTAGGTAGTTATTTTACAATAAGTTGTTATAAAAATAGGAATGCTAGATGGAATTTACACTTGGCTAGCCCTAGTAGAAGCAGTGATAATATTAACCTGTAATAATTAAAAAACCTCTTAATTGAAACCCCATTAACATGGATTTTATTTTATTTATTATTATTTTTTTTACAACAAAGGTTTTCCAAAGAACGTTTTATACACCTAGCTTCTTTGTAACGTAGAAATTATAGTTTTTCGGTCCCTCAAAATTAGCCCTGGATGACTATCAAACCTTGTAATTGTGAGAATTTCTCATGATCCACTTTCCATTAAAAATCATCCAGAGAAAGATGGGCATTTTTTTAAAAAAAGTCCATTACTCCTCATAAAAACATCTTTACTACTATCAATGATGCACAATTTTATAATTCTGTCTTCTTAGACTTCTTCTTTCCTTTCCTGTCATAGCCATTAAGTTCATCTGTAGCTTGTTTGGAAATGTACTTTATGAAATCATTCAGTTCACGCCCACCCTAAAAAAGAAATACATTCAGATTAAGCATAAAGGCAATAGCCATTTGCAGCCATGGCAATGTATCTATTCTGAGATTAGTTTTCAAAGCAGTTAAATATGAAAGTGCATTACTTGATGAATAATTTATTTCAGTAAACTTAACATGCAGAGGCATCAAATTTCACAACTTAATTACATTTTCCATTAGAATTTTGAATACTGTGCCATCAATTATAGACATTGCAAAAGAAAGTTAACATATAAAGAAATCTGTGACATTGGTCCATCTATCACATGTACTGTTGGCAGCAGAATTTAAACAAGGAGGAGAGAGAGAGAGAGAGAGAGAGAGACCTTGCAGTGGGTGATCAACAACAGTTAACTGCCAAGAAAACATTGCTTGCTCTCACCATATTTACACAAGTGTGGTGACCCCAGACTAGTTCCTGAAAGATGGGCCCCACTGCCACTAATACCTGTTTAAAAGTGTTTGATGAAAGACCCCAGAAATGATAGCATGAAGCATATCAAAAGATGCACAACAGCTGAGACATGGATTTGTCACTGCTGTTTGAACTTCTGCTCCAAACTAAATAGAAATGAGTTACTTCCAAATAAGATTCAAAGTGCCATCTGCTGGAAAAGTGCTGAACTATGTTCCATCAGGTAAAACTGTAAGAGGAGTATGCATTGTTAGAATATGTCAGTTATGTAATGCTATGAAGTCTAAAAGAAAACAAAAACTGACTAAAGGCATCTTGTTTCACCAAGAAAATGTACTCCCACTGATAATGACTGAAAGGCAATGTGAGTAGAGATTACTGGCAAACTTACCTTATCAGATAAGAATTTCCCATTTTAATGCAACAAATGCACCTTTAATCTGGCTACTATTTTGCTATTTATATTTGAAAAAAAAAAAAAAAAAACACCACTGTGTATGTTTGATGTCTTATTTAAGCAAGAATATATGAATCACTTGTTTATCTGCAAGATAGTCAGAGTTACATTAAATAAGTATTTGTATTTCTTCTTAGGATTTATTCCATTATCACAACGGCTATTGCTGACTGGGCTAGCCAGGTGGGTAAAAGTACCTACCTGGCAACTCAAAGGTTGCAGGTTCGAATCCACCTCGGGCTTGGATTACAGTAAAATGCAAAAGCCTTGGTAGGTGCATTATGGCCACAGAAGCTGATGCACCAACTAACAAAAAAAAAAAAAAAAAAAAAAAACATACCTTTATTCTTTTTTCCCACTCTTCTACCTACCCACTCTCCATCCATCAGTCCCCATTCCCTCTATCCATGTCCTTAGTCTTCCCTCTTTTTCCTTCTCCATGGCTCTTTTGTGCAGTCTGTCATCCTACATTCTCTTTACATGCCAAACCACTCCAATATTTTCTCTATTTTATCAATGGTTTTTTGGATGTACATTGTATTCCTTATCACGTCATTTCTAAATTTCAGTCCTAGATTTTTCTTGCCAATCTATGCCAAAAATCTCAACAGGTAGTAGTTTATTTTTTGTCTTTCATTTAAGGTCCAGGTCTCAACATCCATATAATAAATTTAAAATTTTTCATTATATATTTGATGTTTAGTTTTATTAATGATTTTATTTCACAGCACAGAACTGAGCAGTCCTATGACCTTTCTACCTTCACTCAGTATTTGTATTTAGTTGCATTTTAAAATGAGTGATTTTGCATCAAATAAGGGAAAAATGCAAAAGAAACCCACAAAATGTTAAAAGCTTTCAGAGGTGCTACATCATTCAAAGAATTTTCAGTCAGTGTTTAAGGAGCCTCTTGTATGTCAACTTCAAAAACCAATGATTCACTTGCTTGTGTTCATGATCTGATCAGTGTTTAATGATCTGTTAGCAAAACTGGCATTTATGGGACATGCTGATCTAACAAAAGACTTGGGAATGCAATACATTACTTCATACTTTGCATCCTCAATGATCACAGTGTGGCAAGTCTTTGGTTAGGCATGCTTGTCAACATGCCATTGTTGACCAACATGATTTCTTTCACTGTTACAGGTGATGAATCATGGGTATATGGCTGACATAAAAACATATGGTTTCCAGTGGAAGACCGAATCTTCTTAAGCCTCCCCCCCCCTCCAGAAAAAGGAAACAGTTTGATCAAAACAAAAGATGCATTTATTTTTCTGACTTGCAAGTCATTATTCAGTAAGAATTAGCACCACGTGGTTGGCAGTGCCCAGGAATACCACAATGCAGTCCTATGGCTATTATAGGATGTTTTAAAAAAAAAAAACCTCGAAAAGTTGGTTTGTAGAAATCTACAGTGTCCCAAAACTGTCTTTCCATTCATGAATTACTTGAAGCACTCTCATTGGAGTCTCCCCCCACACACCTGATTTAGCTCAATTATTTTCTTAGGCTTAAAGTCCCTTTGAAAGGTTGTAGACTTGCAACGACTAAGGAAACAATTCAGAATACAGGAACCATTAGCAATTCTAAAATTTGAATGCTTTCAGAAGCATTGAGACACTGTGCATACAGCGTGAAGGAGACTACTTCAAAAGAGATCCACATGACAGGCTTCACTTCCCAAATATTAATTAGTTCAGTCCCAACCTTTTGGTCACACTGCATTTATATGCAAACCGAAACTCAACTCGAGTTGAGTTTCAGTTTGTCACAGTGGCAAATTACATACTAGCTATGTCAAATGTTTCTATTACTAGTTCCACATTCCACTGACTGTCTCATTTATAGTAACAATGAGCTCTCCATTAATGACATCTTCAATGTTTTGGTTAGGTAATGACCACTTCAACAACTATACTGGCACAATGACATTGTGCCAGTATAGTTGTTCGAAACACTCTGACATCCACACAGTTTTCAGCCCATGGGTACTCCAAAATCATCCGATGGTGTTTCATTGCTTGGAGTCCATCTTCATATATTCTGCCTTTCAGAGTGCTATCCAACAAAATATGAAAAATAAGCCCTTACTTAGAGAGAATTGGAATATTCTAAAATTAAGTCAGAAGAAACAAGGATCCTTAGTCACGCTGGAAAAGACCAGGCTGAGCTAGCTGCCAAAACTGCTACAGATCCTATAGAGCAATCCATTAGTACATCAGCATCTGACTACAAGTTCATTATAAAGAAATGTCTTGAACAGCAGAAACACATCTGGCAGAGTCAAGACAACAAGCTACTCAGTATAAAGAAAGGTCTCAAACCACAAAAAAGCCAGTACATAAAGTTGAATTAGCTCAATTATGGATGGGCCACACACACCTGACATTATCTGCTTGCAGCCACTGACCCATCATAGTGCACAAACTGCAACACCCATTGACTGCCCATTTATAATGGTGAGCAACAAGCTCCCTTTGCCTCATTTTCAATGACAAACAGTACTGATCACTTCCTAGGAGATACATCACATGTGGACAAAATCTTTACTTTCTTCACAGGTGCAACTTGGTGTATTCTAAACTTCAATCACTATTCATATTGATAAAAAAGTCCACTGAACTTTACTATAATTAGGCAAAGTATGGCTGTGTTGCCCTTCTGCTGTAAAGCCCACAAACTGTCTTTTCAGAACCACTCACATTTCTCTCCCTTTCACCCAGTTTTCATAAATTTATTGCAATTTTATTAAATCAAATCAATAATCACTGCCCTAAAAGATTGTAAAAGAAAAGCAGAAAATCATTTTAAAATAGAATTTGAATCTTTAAAAGGTAAGAATTTTTTTTTGTCAATTTGCTGTATTACTTATGTATTTAAAAATGTTATTATAAATATTTATTTACTGATATGAAGTGTTCAAATACTGTATAGTACTGTATCATGAAGTACAGTACTTCTGTGAAAAAGTTCCAACTTCCAATTGTCTTAGAACAAATTAAGCCTTTAATGTGCATAACAATAATTTTAATTTACAATCTTCTTGTGGAACCAATTACAATTGTTAATTGAAGGACCACTGTACAGCATTTCTTAAACTGCTATGATGGGAGACAATGCAAATCTGTTTAATTCTGCTGCATAAATTATAATGCTTTATAATTTATGGTAGATTCATAAGAATTCTGTAATGCTGTTCAGATATGCTAAAAATTTCCAACTTGATATACCAAAAATTGTAAAAATGTTTGCTGCTGTGGGGAAACAGGTGCAATGAAACCCCATTATGAGGAGACAGTGGTAAGAGAAGACTGAAATTCCAAGTGTTGAAGGGCAAACACCCTTTGCCATACAAGTATCTCCTACCATGCATGCTGAAAAGTTGTTAGGTGGCATAAATGTTTCAGCTTCAAGTGCATAGAAGATATTACACAAATGCCAATTTATCCATTTCACAATACAAGACTTGTCACAAGATATGAAAAAATGCAGAAACTTCTATCAGTGCCTGGCCCATTTGGCAATGTATGCATGATCTGCAATTGCTCAGCCATGTTCTGCTTACAGATGAATTCTGTTTTACAAGAAATGCAATAGAACTGAAGAAAACCTGCATACAACTGGTGAAATGCCTACATTTTCTGTGGGAACTATTGGAAGACCCCTTGAAAATCAGCATAGGTTATGGTTTATGCACACCAGTGCATCAGCCCACTTTTCTCATACCATTAACTTTTTAAAGACCAGGTACAGTAAGTGATGGAACTGTGAGAACTGCACTGCAAAATAGCCACCAATACTTGTCTGACCTCACACAATGAATGACAAACTGATAAGGTATTTTTTGAAAGCTGTTGAAACCATTAAGATTTCAACAGCTTCCAATCCTGAAAGAATAAGATGTGCGAAGGATATATGGATTCGCTGTGTTGAAGTCACTATGAACAGCTTTTTGAGATGTTTCTTTTTAGAGATTTATTTCAGGTTCCAGTTTCTCTTCATGTTTTGTAATTTTTAATAAATAATATCTTGGAAATAAAGGAACTGAAACATGGTTATAGGAATTTAATTTTAGCTGTAGAATTGGCTCCTAAATTTGTTCTGTGCAATTGAAACCCCAACTGTCTTTGGGTGTATGTTTTTAATAACTTATAATTTGAAATAACTTGAAGTTGCATGGTACTTCAGTTTTATTAACCTAAATGGACGTGACTAATAGTATCTGACATAAGTTTGACCATATGTCAGTTTACAGACAAGAGATGTAATTTATCAAATAATAAATCACCGAAAACAAATTTGAAAAATTCACTTAAATGTAATATGGATAGGCAATTGGTGGATTCAGGAATTAAATTGTACTAATTATTCTTAGTGAAGTATCATACAGCCCACTCACTGTGCACAATGAGTTGTGCCATATGGTACTTCAAATACAAACTGGGGAAAAAAATTAAGTTACTTTTTTTTTTTAAAGAGAAGTCAGTTCTAAATAAAAAATAAAATTTAAAAACTTTCAAATTTTTTTTTTATTAAAAAATAAAATAATGCAGACCATTCTAAAGGGCCAAACACTGATAAACTTCCCATCCCCAACCCAAAAGAAAAAAAAAAACCCCAACAAATTTAGTCAAAGCTGGATTGCCAGTCAGGTGTAGTATCATTTTTGTTGCAATAAACTGTCATCACACTTCCACGTTAAATTAAAATATAAGTTTAAACTAGAATCTTACCTGATACTGTTCGGGACTGCTCTTTTTTCCCTTAGGAGCCCAATATAATGTAGGGAAACTAAAGGTGAGAGGAAGGGAGGGAAGAAAAAAAATAATAAAAAATAAGCCACAAAAAAGTCCAAGACCATGATACTTAAATTATCTTTATAACATCTGTGAAATTGCTCAAAACCAATTTGTGTTGTGTATTTAGGTCTAATCTTTTCAGGTACAATATGTAACAAACAGTATGTAAGGCAGCAATATCAAGTATCAATATACAAAAATTAATGTAAAGAAACATGCAATCACTCCAGACTAACCAGTGAACTTGTTAGCGTTCATAATTCTTATCAATATTTTTATTACCAGGCTATTTACAAATTTATATTCTTTTTTTCTAGCCACTATTTGTAACTGCTGAAGAAACAGTGTCATAACAACAATCAAACTCTGGGCTGGCAGATTCAATGCCTTGGTAGACATTAACTTATTGCTACTTGTGTGGTCTGTGCCTGCTTTAATTGCCTATTATATAATATCGGCGTAGGTACGCCATAGTTTACCCATAAATTTGAACTACGTACATAGTGTCAAATGCATCGTTTTAATTGTATCTCATATTGTGGGTGCCTTCACGAGATAGCTGGTATTGCACTACTTCAAATAAATAATACTTCTCTAGCAGAAGAATTATTTATTTTCAGTTGATACCCCCCCCCAGACTCGCTTTGAAGCTAGTTGGCTTCGTCGTCAGTGGGCAGGTACCCTAGTAATGCAACATGCCATCATGGTTGAAGTTATTTCCACAATATGAGAGATGCCAAATGGTGTGTAAATAATAATGTATTAGAAGATGAAATGCACGAGGCAATTTCTTATGGGTTTAGGTAATTAACTATATACCACTGGTGTACCTACACCAATATTATTGCACTGATGCCACTTTTACATACATGATGTAGTGCATGCAACATCTGTCACAGCAAGTTTAAAAACATCAATAAAACTTGACCATATCGCCTTCAACTGGCTCCACTATGTTGCCATAACTTAAAATCAGGGATGTTTGAAAGGGATACCATGTACTGTGGGAGAGGGCACCCTAATGATAGAAGTACTTTATTTTTGTACACCATCTTGAAACAATGACCCACCACTCAGTTCTGTTTAATAACAGTATAGTTATATAATGCAAGGAAGCCACAAGTATCCTAAAAAAAATGTAGATAAGAAAATACAATGTATGCTCTTTCCCCCTTTATGCAGGTAACTATCCAGTTGACCTTTGAATTTCTTCAAAATGTTACCTCAACTCCCTGCAGAGGAAACTTGTTCCATTAATCAACTTATTGGCTTAAAAAAAATAATAATAACAACAACCTCTACAAGCTAGTCTAAACCTCTTCTCCTGTAATTTGAATTTATATCTTCTACTTCTGGAATTCTTGATAAGTGAAAATTCCACCTTCATTTTACTAAACTAATCCCTCCTAGCCTTATAAACCTCAATCAGGTTCTCCTCTAAGGTACCTGGTTGCCAAGCTCTAACCCACAGTCTTTCCCCATATGGTTGCCCTTTTGCTCATCTTACAATGCAAGCTACCCATCTTTGAACCCTTTCAAGAAGCTCAATATTGTTTTTTTTTTTTTTTTTAGATTACTCCATACATGAACACTATTCCAAATTCAGTCTTACAATTGCTTTATACATGACTATCTACAGGATAATGTTCAATAAATCAACAGTACAATATGGGCTTTCCTTACTGGCTGTTTATACTATTCTGAAAACATATCTGCCAATCCTTAGGTAATTCTACTTCTGACATTACACCAATCCAAAGAATATCCTTTAATCACAAACCCTCTTAGAATCTTATCATTAGTAACCCCAACCTGTTCAAGCTTATACAGTAAACTTTAATGAAGGACTGAATTAAATGTTTTGCTAAAACCTAAATAAACTATGTTAAAATTGTTTCTCCACATGCAGTTCATGAGCAATTATGTCAAAATTGCTTACTAGGTTAGTTAAACATTTTCCTTTAGCAAAACCATATCATGTGTCCTTCAGAATAGACATTTCTTTCTAAATGTCCCTGGATTGCACTCTTAATCACTGCCTCTGAGACTTTCCCCTATCACTGAACCCTCAATAATTGGTTTGTAGTTAGTGACTTCTCTTAGAGCTAACTTTATGTATTGGCAATATGTTGGTATATCTCTAATCCAGAGGAATCTCTAGTCCAATGATGCCCTCATAATTAACCTCACTGGTTCAATACAATCTCTGGTTGCATCTCTCAAAATTACTGTGTATGTGCCATCAACTCCGGAAACCCTTGTTGCCTTTATGTTGGAAAGTTTTTCTAATGATAAACTATCAGTAATTTTGAAATTATTAATTTCATACAGCTGAGCCTCACTTGTATAGCCTCTCTTCAGCATGAAGGGTCTTTCATCAGTTAAGGACTGATGAAAAATACCTATTCAATTCACCAGTAACATTAGATGGGTTATTTAAGATTTTCCCATTCCACTATACAAGGTGTGATCTGAGTTGTTTCTTTTTCTTTGTATTTGAATGCATGAAAAATTCCTTGTCCCTATTCTTTGCTCTTAGCTAGTGCTTTCTCATACTTAGCACTTGCCTCCCTGGCCTTATTTATGGTACTGTTACAGATAAACTTGTAATTTTCCAGTAATTATCATTACTAACTTTCAAATGTCATCTTTATGTTCTGTTATACTGGCTAGCTCCATATTCACCCATTTTGGCATCCTCTTCATGCAATATTTTCTTAATCATATATATATGGTTCATGGCTTGTGATTTTTTCTTTAAAGGTATTCCATAATTCAAACTCCCTCTGCAATCTGCCCAATTAACAGATGCCACATAATATCTTAAACTGTCCTAGTGCTCCCCTTATCAAATTAAAACCCGTGCATTTACTTTAACTACTACAACATTTTCCTTCATCTTTCAACTATTGATCATATGATCACTACCTGCCACTGGTTCCTGGACTTCTTTAAGCCAAGTAATGTCATCTTATTCGTAAGTAATGAAGTTAAGAATATTCTCACCCCTAGTATTTTCTGGAACATGCTGGTGCAAATAATAGTTTATTTAAAAATTGTTCCCCCATGGTGAATTTCCCTCCTACTTATTTCAATCAATTAGGGACAGATTGAATTCAATCATAAGACATTCATGCTTGCTCATTTGAGCTACATGTAGAGACTCTTCATGTGCTTCTCAATCTTCTGGTCTGTAGATTACTCCCACTCTAATTATACCACTGGTTCCAACTATTTCACCACACAGATTCTATGCTGGTAGCCTTCATTCCTAACCCAGCTAAAGTTCTTTTGCACTCAGGCTGCTTTTGATAAGAAGAATGATCCCACAACCACTTCTATCTTCCCTAACTATACTATATATGCCATAGTGGCACAGAAACATGGTGCCATCCAATTTGTGGGCGGCACCATGTTTCTGTTAGCCCTTTATGTCAGCATTATCTGTCGCAACCAGGGACAAATTCAGCCATTTAATTACGACACATGCTATTACTGTAGACAGAGTAAGTTAGAAGTATTCTTCTATAGTTTACTACTCTTATACACCCGGTGAAGTTATTTAGACTTGTTTCCCTAGCTTACCTTCCTGCTCATTTGAAACATTGCTTCCTTCAAAACACCTTGCCAACAGCAACTGTTGCAGCAACAAATAAGATTGGGATTAGTGCAAACATTACTTTGAACCACATCAGAAACAAATCTACATTATCCTTCTCCAACTAGCAGTTTCCCTGAACCCTTGTGCAACATTGAGTCAGTTTGGTGTGACATAAGCACTGGGAAAGCAAAGATGAGGGCAGGAGTTTGTTATAGGTCTAATGACTCTGATGAGTACAATGAACAATTATACAGAGAAATAGAATGGGCCAGTAAATCAGGCTTATAATGGGGAATTTTAACTTCCCAGAATTGTTGGGGACACACCTTTTGTGGATTTATTGGATGATTGTTTTCTACAGCAGCATGTTAGAGAGGCAACCAGAGGGAGTAACTCTTGATCTATTTATCAGTAGTGATTATTCATGCATTAAAAATTTACAGATAAAGGAACCACTAGGTGGCAGCAATCACAGTGTACTGATGTGGGATTTACTTAAAGATGTAACTACCATCAGGGGTAAAGGGAAGGGTTTTTGCCTTTGTAAAAGTGACTACACTGGTCTCAGATTTTTTTAAAGTTCTATATAGTGGGACCCACGGATGATGTTACCAACAGCAAATTCTAAACAAGAGACATATTTGATGATGTTACCAACAGCAAATTCTAAACAAGAGACATTCAAAGAATGTAATCTTGGAATGCTACTAGGCTTTTTGTTCCAACTAAGAAATACTGTTTTAGGTCCAAATGGATGTCAGGTGAACTAATGGCAGAGAAGAAAAATGCATGGGATGCATATAAATTATCAGGTGAGAGAGAAGCCTATGGTATATAAACTAGTCTGTAATCAAGTCGCAAAGGAGGTTAGGGCAAGCAAAGGCAGATATGAAAAATCTTTGGCAATGGATGCAAAGAAAAACAGCAAAGACTTCCTTACTTATATAAACTCTAAAAGGCAGGGGATGAATCAAATCTGTCCACTTGATATCAATGGTTTGTAGATGATCATTCTCAAATAGCTGCCAAACTAAAAATTTTATAACTCAGACCGCTGTAGTCACCTTTACGAAAGCAAAGGCATTTCCCTTTATCCCTGATGGTAGTTACATCTGAGTAAATCCCACATCAGTAACACTGTGATCACAGTCCCCTAGTGGTTTCCTTTATCTGCAGATTCTTAATGCATGAATAATCAGATCAAGGGTATTAAATTAAGAGTTATGAAAATGAGTGTAACATAATAGAAAAGTAACTATGATACTTGGAAAGGCCAAAGCACTTCAATTTTATTTGGGAATAAAATGAAAAAGCAAACATTCCAATGCTAGACAAAGTAATTTTCACCTATACATTCATGCAAATATAACTTGTATGTTAAAAGTACTGAATAAAGTACAGCCAGCTATAATTCACTACTTCATGACAGCACTGTAAGTCAACATTGAGTGTATGGAAGCATCCTATTTATCTAGTTCCAAATGTATCAATGGGCACACACAGAAGACCATTCAGAACTGTTTGATGGGATTTTTCAAATGGAAATATTTACAGCAGCATATATAAGTTTAATTATGTAAGGTGCATGTAATAAGACCACCCCCACACACAATAAATTTTAATGTCAAGATAAAAAACTGCATTATACAACTGCTTATATTGTAATTAAGTTTATTTCATAGGGTTTTTCCTCACATGCTGATACATGCAACACAGAAAAGTCCACAAGGAAATTTCTTTACATGCTGAACCTTTTACTATTCTGTCTGTAGAAAGTACAGTTTATTTGACTTACAGTTCTGTAGGCTTGAAAGTATTATGCCAATTCTTCTATTCCACTTAAATTGCTTTACAATTCAGGTGTTGACATCCAAAATACTGATAACAAACTACATTCAGTTATAATATTGGCCTGCCACATTTCTTTTTCACTTTTGTACATGCTGAATGTAGTGTAGTCAATTATGTGCTGTAGTATTTGCCAGTGCACCTGGAATGTGTTCTTCAACATGTGCCATTTTAAATGACCCATACTCTGACACTATGTATACTTTTACTTGACTCCTTACATGTTCAATTGGATTAAGGTCACAGAGGCATGGAGGTAAGCGAAGGACCATGTGAACATCCAATAAGTGTGTTTTTGTGTCTATTTGGTAAGCAGAAAACCAACCCTTTATTGAATTAAATAATTTGGAATCAAAAATTCTGGCTTAATTTGATCAGGATGCCATTCCAAATTCTGATGTTAAAAAAGCTAGTATATCTCTTTTTGGAATTGACTTTGCTGGTATAGCTTCAAGACAAACAGAATGATATGCAGCACTGATTAATACAATTATGCTATTTAGCTGAGATGTTTCAAATTTTCTTTGAAACATCTCAAAATAGCAAAACCTGATTTGCTACCAGCAAATGTCAGTATAAACCTCCCACCTTTGCCTGACTGAGCCTTCAACCCTGTGGATAATCCTATCAGACATTTCTCTCACTTTCACGGTTGAGTCCTGACATAGTTCAGTTTTTGTTTGACCGGCATTAACCCAGGTTTCATCTAAATAATATGGGTTTCTCTCTTCAGCTCTATACTGATTAATGGCATGAAGGTATTTTTTTTAATCCACATAATATTTTGTTCAATTAAAGCAGATGCATGTTTAACTGTAAATGAATCCAGTGGCATTCAAAATTTGGTAGTTTGCCATCATTTACTTCCTTCAAAAGGAAAAATGCAGCAGGAAGGAATTGTTTTCTCTATAAAACTGAAGCACTTAAAGATGAATAGTTGACAAATAAATTAAAACGGTCATACTTCTGAAAGTGTGAATGCTTAAAATAGCTGACAGTGGCTTTCAACAAGATGACGTCAGTTACCAGTGGATGTCACTTCAACTTTAACTCTGAACACAGTCATAGCTTAAACGTCAGTACACCTTGCAAGTATATGAAGAGTCAGTGAACATATGATTCGAAGAACTAGTTTCCATGTTAAAATGTGCATAAGCTTGTTGCACATTGATCATTTCAATAATTCTTACTCATGCTGTATGCAAAAAAACTTTTGCATGATTTGGTATACGATCAACTATTAATGAATGTCGTACTGTTGATTCCAAATTGTTCCAGCAGATACAAAAGTCCTTGTAACTGTCTTGCATAGTGACACAAAGGAACTTCACTTCACACACAGAAGCCAACATTGACTCATGATGCAGTCACTGACTATAGTGGCACAGCACCCAAATTATAATGGAAAATTGAAATTTTACAAGTAAAATGATCACAGGAGGGTATGATAGTTTTGAATAATAAAAAAAAAATTTTTAAATAATATTTTAAATAAAATAATTTTTAATAAAAATTTGCATTAATAACAAAACAGCCACTTAAAAGCATTGTGCACGTACCAAACAATTTTTGGTTCGCATGTCTGCATGTACTGTATTCAGACAAGTGGTTATATTATAAAGGGTATTTTCTCTGGCATTATGGAATTACGTGCATTCAGGGCATGTATATCTATATAACTGAATTCGAAGAGAAATAGGTAGCTGGTTAAATTTTAAGCCAATGCTAAGTAACTTTTTCTGGTCATAACTGAGAAGTTAACCATGTCATAGTTCAGTAAAATCTAATACTTCAATAATAGGACCAGTAAGTTGTATTACATAAATATCAACACTAGTATTAATTTAAATTACTACCCCCCGTCTCTCCCAAGATGTTATGAGATAAATATGTAAATTAATTATTTTCCTACCCCACATAGTATTTGGTGTCAACTTTGCCTGCATTAATAATAATCCAGTGCCAACAGGGTGAAATCATATATATCAGGGGTGGCTGTTTGTTTGTTTGTTATTTGGTTTTTTAGGAGCATTAGCAACTAAGGCCATACTGCTCCGGGAATATGCGGTGGTCATTCCCTGACCTTTCCGCATCCTCCATATTTGGTGGTAACGGCCTCGAACCCCGGTCTAATCAAGAAGCGTGTGCTACGCACTGCTGCTCCTTCCCACCTGGCTACGGAGGCGCCATCAGGGGTGGCCAACGAGTCGATTGTGGCTTTAATTTTGGTCGATCACGATGAATTTTAAATATAGTCATCACTCAGTTTGCGTAGTCAGGTATACTACCAAAATTATATTGTGCAGAGGATTTCGCTGTGTTATTTTTTTAAACAAAGCTTCAAAAATAGGAACGAGGAGTAGATTTTGAAAATTTCATTGAAAAAGAAACATTTCACCATTATAAACGTAAAATACCACAGAATTCCAGCTGTAGATATTGCAAATGCAATAAGATTGAGTTTACTACCCATTTATAATTAGATTGTACTAACAGAAAAGTGCAAACTGTTTTATGGTCGTGACCTCCAGAAATAGTTTTAGAGAAATATCACAACAGCATTCAAAACTGATTCGTATAAGGATATAACCAAACAGAGCAATAAACGGTGGTGTGTTTGTCCAGTTATTTTGGAAACAACTTCCTCATTCAGGAATCCTCTTCATCAATTTTCCTACGTTAGCTGTTCGGACAATATTTTTTCCAGTTCGTGCAACTTAGTGTTAAGCATCAGTAAGGATTGCTTTTGCTGATTTAACAACTGGACAGTACTTATGTTAATTTAATATCTTTGACTTAAAATGAATACTGCAAAAAAGAGTAAAAACTTATCATTTTCATCAAGAGTGGGAACTAGAATACTTTGTAATGACGAAAGAAAAATGTTGCTGTTTGATTTGCAATGCTTCCATGGCTATATCCAAAAAAGGAAATTCAGAAAGGCA
Source organism: Mastigoproctus giganteus (assembly GCF_048544385.1). NCBI lineage: Eukaryota > Metazoa > Arthropoda > Arachnida > Uropygi > Thelyphonidae > Mastigoproctus > Mastigoproctus giganteus. Next base: position 152,206,168 of record NC_143581.1, on the reverse strand, counting down.
CTTCAACACACTCCATGGTAAATACCAATTGGATTTTCTGCCGAATAGTGACGATAGAAAAAATAAATTAGAACTTAAATCTAGATTATTCACGTAACCATTTCTTCATGACACCTAATTTACAATCTAAAGCAGTAACTGTAGCATCATTTAAAGTGAGTCATCTTCTTGCAAAAAAAATGCAGCTCATTTTCTGTTGGTCAATTCATCAAAGATGTATTTTTAGAAATAAGATTCTTTTTGAAAATTTTAAGAACAAAAATGAAATTAAAAGTGCCCTTCAAGATCTGCAATTATCTTGAAGTACTGTGATGCACTGCTTCGAAAAAAATGAGTAAAAATGTGAAAAATTGTGTGCTCATATTGCTAATTGAGTGTCCTTTTCTTTACAACTGGGTGAATCTACATACGTCAGTGATACAGCTCAATTGCTCATTTTTGTTGGTATGTTTTTCAATGATTCTGCCACTAGAAGAACTGCTGGGTATGGTTTTGTTAAAAGAAAGAACTAGAGATCTCGATATCTTTAACTCATTCAAACATTTTATTGAAAAAATTAAATTACCACTATTTAAGCTCGTATCAGTAACAGCAGATGGAGCTAAAGCAATGATGGGGCATCTTAATGGATTCATCACATTGTGCCAAAAGGATAATGAATTCCCAGATTTGAGTTACCACTGTATCATCCACCAACAAGTGTTAGCCAGTTAACCAAGTGTAAGATTTCTGAAGCAATAAGGACAGACAAAATATGCTGTCTTTACAACCCAAAATATCAATTCTGAGTAGAACTTGGAGGAAAGGGGTCAGTGACAGGTCTAAAAAGGTAAATTAATAAGAGAAATTATTTTTTGACTATAAAAGCATAATTATGAAGTTACATCAGGAGATCATTGTTAATAAGGTTGTGTACTTAGAAATCAATAAGCACTTCAGAAATGTAATTTGAAGGAAGATACCTGATCTGCAGGCTAGGAAAAGTCTGTTACTCAGGGGAAATTTCCGATTACCTTTCCAAGAACCAACTTTCTACATTCTTTTCCCCTATAATTACATAACCAATGGGGAAGGGAAGAGTAAACAGCAAAGGTCATTATTAAAAAAACCCATAATTATCTGTATTAAAAATTCAATCCTGGAACTTTGATGCTAATTTGTATATGAAACAAGGTTACCATACATTTGTGTCTTATCTTAAGGCATGCTAAAAGAAATTCTTACCCATGCACTTCAAATGGAGGAGGGACATCATTTGCTGTTGCATCCATTTTAACAATAAGTATGTCTTCATCTTCCATCTGAAATTGACAAGTAGTTTATTTGGATATTTTTATTTATTTAATATAAAATCAGTTCTCTTACAATTGCCTATTTATTCTGGGAATAAATCTGCATAAAGGAGAAAAAAGAATAAAAGTTTTTAGATTAATCATCCCACAAGTGCAATTTTGCTGCCATACCTGACTGATACAGAGGTGCTTACAATCAAATGTCTGTATAAATTTGAATGGCTCACCTGTGTTATCACACACGATACCCAACTGGTTGTGGTGTTATAAGAAATCAATAGGTAGACAAGAAGAATTACAAAAAGTCCACTAGGCACAACATTTGTGTTCACTGAATCTCTCTCTCTCTCTCTCTCTCTCTCTCTCTCAGAGAAAGTTTTATAGTAAGTGAGAGATGGCTTGACTAATACTCAATAGTCATGTGGTGAACATTAGTGGGAAGAGCTTATCTGCTGACCAGCCTATTACTCAAATTTATAGAAAATTTAAGTAATTAAAACTGCTAACATCACAGAAAAACTAAGTATGGATGAAACAGGTCTAAATTATACAATAGTACCTACAATGGCAATTATACAATATTATAAATAGAGGGGGGAGAAGCCTCCACAGCACCAGGATACAAAAAATCCGGGGGGGGGGGGGGGGGGTCACGATTGCCACACGGGCAATGCAAAGAACTCTCAAATTGCCACTTTGTCATTTGTAAATCAAATAATCCCAGAGCATTTCAAAATAAATTTTTCAATTTTACTTGTTACTACCACTCACAAATATCAGCATGGATGTACTCTGCATTATTCAAAAATTTTCATGAATCTATCTTCTTGAAAGGAAAACTAAGTAAATAAAGTTATCTGAACACACTATTCTCTTTCTGGATAATGCTCCTTTGCTTCTCAATTGTGAGAAGCTTAAAGAAGGGGGCATAAGGACCATAATTTTCCTCCCGAATCTAAACCCTCGATCCAGCCTGTGGTTCAAAGAGGTTTCTAGGATGCCCAAAGAGATGACAGGTGAAAATTAAAGTTTGGAGGAACACAAGAATATAGCTCTTATGGAATCATTAAAAATCATCAATATCAAAAGATATTAATTACAATATAGCACTAACATGGAACTGAATTCCAAGTTACTAAACATTTACTAAATATTTTAGAAAAATTTGGCATGAGTTGACAACACTAATGAAAGTCTTAGTACAAGATAGCAAACAGTTTATTAGCTCATTTCAAGCAAACTCTGGTTTCAAAGATTTATAGCAAGAATATATACAATGGATTCAACAATTTTCTCCAAATTAAGTGCTACTGATTTGTTGGGAAACAATATTATGGATGATGCAGAAATCACACATCATGGTGGCACCAGATGGATTCAAATATGAAGAGATGAATCAAATCCAGGGCCAAAAATTTCTAATGCACTCACCAGAAACTCCCTAGATATAAGCTTTACATTATACCAATTGACAGCAAAGTTTCAACAGTCAATGTGATGTTTATAAAAAAGTGGAGGGACCATCCTGCAAAATGCTGCATTTCATCACCTAAACAGATGATTACTAATTTTATACAAATGGATGTACATGTTTTAAGTGAAAAATTAAGTAATGAATATTTTATTATGCCCACTTTAACAGAATTTCAATTAACTGACCAATTATCACTCATGTCAAGTAAGAGGGGGGCTTTTGCTGTAGTATATTCCAGGTGAAAGTACAAATGAAAATCAAACAAAAACCTTACCTTGAAAATTGTACAAAAAACCATTTGATAACCAAAATGGTTGTCTCAGGGGCCAATCAGTTCAGAATTTTTGTTCGCCGTTATAGCTATTTTGTACCAACTCACTTGTTTGGCAAACAAATAAATGAAATCATGATTTTTAAAAATTTACCATCTGGAATATCAAAGACCTGTTTTATTATTAATTAAATAATTTCACTAGCTTACAGGCAATGACAATTTTTTTATATATATATATATATATATATATATTTTTTTTGGCAAAAAAAAAAATATATTTTTTTTGGCAAAAAAAAAAATATATTTTTTTTGGCAAAAAAAAAAAATATATATATCAGTAAACCAGTGGTTTTCATTCAAAAACATTTCATGGACCTATGAATTTTTCCAAAATTTCTACCACAGATTAAAATAATTGCAATCACAATGAAGTTTAGTAACACTAATAAAACTATTTCATAAGCATTTTTATTACTGCCAAAAATCATACCTCCTTTCCCAACTCCTCATATATTGGTGCTAACTTTTTACAGTGACCACACCAGGGAGCATAAAATTCAATTAATACATCTTTATCACTTTCTGTAACTAATTCCTGGAAGTTTTCAGCAACAGCAACCTATATAATAAATATAAAAAAACTTAGAATGTTACAATCATGTTACTGAAAAATGTGATAAATTAAAAATCAAATCCTTGTAAATTTAATGTGCAATAAAATAATGCTCTTGCATCATCCAGTGTGCTTTTATTTTCTTACCATTACCAAAAATTATTTCGGGTGTGTGTTTAACACATTCTCTGTGTATGTGACAATTTTAAAATAATGTAGAAAGTTAATGTAAAAAAAAATAAATAAAAAAAAAGTAATCCACTCTGGATTTCCAGAGATTAAAATTAAAAATGATTTTATATTTGTGAACAGACATCTAGCCAATGCACATGTTCAGACTTCTTTGAAAGCAAAAAGGTAGATTTACAATCCAACTCTGGAGACCAACATCCACAACAATATTTTTACAAGATAGGAATGGAGTAAACTTGTAAGAGGACTCAAGAATCCTCTAGATGTCAAATAGATGTAAAAAAAAAGTGAGTTTCTGGAGACACCAATCCTAGATATGAGATGTGGCTATTAAATAATGAGACTCTTGCAATAAAATACATATGAAATATTTTTTACTTCAGAAGTTCTCCTAAAAAAAAAAAGCCTCAAGTCTTACACACATTGTTCCATACATTTCTTCCACGCACAAACATTTCTGGAAGTAATCTCCCAGTCCTTTTAACACTTCAGTCGTTTTTTCCTGAATGTCTTCAGTGGACTGAAAATGGTTCTCATGTACATTTTTCAGTTTAGGAAAGAGAAGAAAGTCACAAGGGGCTATGTCTGGTGAGTGGGCAAACAGAGGCCACATTGTGTGCTGGAGCAGTAGTTTGATGGAGCACCCAATCATCCTTCCACAATTAGATCTCTTCATATAGCCTTGATACTTCAATGTAGTATGTTTGACTGACAGTCTGATTTGGTGGGACTAAATCAGACAATTCCTTTAATATCAAAGAAAACAAGAAGCATGGTTTTCATTTTAGACACTAGTATTAAATCTCTCTCTCAATATGTGAATTAAATTAAATTATTTTCCTACCTTATATAGTATTTGGAGTCAACTTTGGTGGCAAAGTTGACACCAAATACTCTACAGGGTAGGTCTTCATTTTTTTGGCCTGGGAGATTGTTTTGCCTTCCACTGTATTGACTGTCTTGTTTCTGGAACAGCCAACTTTCATCACAAGTAATTATAGTACTCAGTCTGGATCTCAATTTTTTTCAAAACATCTTCAAGCTTGAAGTTTTCATTCTTTGATCTTGATTCAAAATTTTTGGCTCCATGCATACTTTTCTCATGCCTAAGTTTAGCTAAGATTTGTCTGTTTATCTATAGAGCTTTGATCCAATTTTAATGCTTGAATGACAATCACTTCTAATCACTATTCTTACTCAGTTGTTCATAGTCTCCACATTCTCTCTTCCTTCTAAAAAATCTTTTTGCCATTCATACAACTTTCAGTCTGTTTTCTTTAATTGTGCTAAAAAATTTGAGGTATGTCACTTTTCTGGCAAAGTGACAAAACAAAGTAATGAAAACCTGTCTCGCTGCAGAGCAAATAAGCATGTTGGAACATTACTTGGCAAGCAACTAGGGAAAGGTTCAAGGTCAACAGCAGTGCCCATGTTTCACAGATGGCACCGTGTGTAGTGGCTGTATGCAGTCTCATTATGTAATAACCACACCTTGTATATACCTAAACATTCAACATCAGGGAAGACCTGCAGTTAGCAGCTATTCAGAAGAACAGGAATGCTGAGTGAAAATGAGAAAACCTGGTTTTATTCCGTGCAGAGGAGTAATACCTGTGATGTGCTTATACCAGGGAAAGTTGAAGGTAAGAATTGTGGTTCATCTTGAAGAGCAACACACCCAATTTTTATTATAATGTGCAACACCTATGTTTACTGCACTATAATGAGGGCCTCCATAGCCAAGTGGTCAGGAGCAGGAGTGTAGTAGCACACTCCTTGAGTAGACTAGGGTTCAAGCCCCCGACTGCTAAATACGGTCAATCTGCCAACCTGCACTGGACCAGCATGGCAGATTATGGTCCATTTCTCTCAGCATGAATAATTTTTGAGGAGGCTTCCATCCTGCAGTGGGTTGATAATGGCTGCAGTTTACCTTTTTTTTTTTAAGGAGTTTGTCTTTTATTTCTGTGGTTGTGCTGCTTTTGCATATCACACTGGCCATTCTACAGTCTTCATTTTTAATCCAATCTTGAGGGAACTTTTATCCAGCCATCCTTTGACCACAGATATGTAGTGAACATGTGCACCACTTTGCTGGAACCATTTTGGATGTTCATCCTGTTCACTGAGAATGGCTAGAAAATTTCATTCTGCAACATAAAGATACACCCTTACTGACAAGGTGTTTTGAAATTGATCGATTATCTTGTAAAGACCATACCATAAGACAACACAGTTAACACGCTGCTCCTTAGATGGACTAATTCAGTTATGGTTAGTTTTGGGTCAGTGAAATGTTTTTCTAACCCTAACCAGATACAATTATTCTTAGACTTTTCTGAAACAGTTTATTTTGCTCTGTGCACAGTGCCCACTCATAGAACTTCATTACTCGAAATCAGGATCATTAAGTTCATAAGGATGCCAATTGATTTCTCTTCAAGATGTGTGGGATACTGAATTTTGACACCTGTTTCTATACACAGGGTGTCCGGACTAGAGGCATCCAAAAATAACGGCTTATAATGCAATAACCACTCCTTATATTTTCTCAAACAAAAGTGCAGTCGATAGGAAGTCGAAGATTTGTTTCATCACAATGTCAAGGGTCACTAGTGCAGGCACATCACCAGTAGTTACGCATGCACAAAAACTGGCTATTGCCTCAGTCGAGATGTGGATGCACAGCAGAAGGTGCAGTTCATGCTTTGGTTAGCTGAATTTCAATCAATTACGAGCATTCGGCAGCATGCACAAAGGGAATGTGGATCCTCCCACATCCAAATCCATTCTTTAGTGGGATAAGACTTTAAAAGAGATGGGAAGTTTGGTTTCACAAACCGGAAAAAGCGCGTGACCAATGAGATTGTGGATCGGGTGCGTGAGTCATTCTCGTGGAGCCTACGTAAGTCAAACCTCAACACCTTAAGCCAGATGATCACCGCTTAAGAGCTGATTAACACACTACTAGGTGGTTGTACCTAATAAAGTGGCAGCAGTGTGTGTGTGTGGTAAGGAAACATTACAGGGTCTGCAATGATGGATATGAGAAGTACACAGTGCCTGAACTAAAAGGGTGTAAAGGATAGCAGAAAATAGAAATGAAGTAGTAATGAAAAAGGTGAAAGAATGTTAAAAATCCTAGTATGATTATGAATCAAGATAATGGCATAATTAACAAGCCAATAGGAAGAAATGGGACTGTGGAAAAACAATACAATTATATTATATTTTTAACTTTAATTTACACTGTGCAGGGACTACACCTTGTCTGATAGTATTCAAACAGGGGCTTTACTTCTGTTTCCCCCCCCCTTTTGTACTATGGACAAGTTTAGAAATGCAGTTCCTGACACATGGTCAGGAGTAGTCCCCTGATGAAATGCCTGGCCATGTATCAATTTTTTCTTTTTAACTGTCTTCAGATTTTGAATTTTTGCCATCCCTATATTTGACCTTTCTATAATTGCCCACCTATATCTGAATACAGTTATACCCCTTTGTAATTTTATTTATTTTCTTTTTCCATAGTCCCATTTCTTCCTATTGGCTTGTTAATTATTCCATTAATTATCTTAATTTATATTTGTACTAGGATTTTAACATTTCACCTTTTTCATTACTACTTCCCATTTCTTTTTTTCTGCTATCCTTTACACCCTCTTAGTTCAGCACTGTGTACTCCTCTCCATCTTTGCAGACCCTGTATTAATGTTTCTTACTATACATTTATATATTCTTTTACTTCCTTTACTGCTACCCTGCATGTTTTGGAGTATTTGACATAAGATATGTTTCAAAAAATCTATTTTTTCTCATCTGCTTAGTTTGCTTATAGATCTTATACATATATAAAAACTCTTTAAAGGAAATGTTTAAAAGTTAAATGGAAAACAGGTATACAGTCAATGAAATGGTTTCAGTGAATGCAAGATTAATAAATTATGTATGACAGATGCCCTTAAAAGTGCAAAGCAGCATTAAAGGATACAAGAGTATATATAAGTTGTATTAATATTAAATATGCATGAATAGATGTGAAAATTACACAAGGTGCCAGTAACTATAAGGGTGAGGAAAGCAGAAAAAGAATAGTAGTAGATTAGTGAAAGGATGTAAATAGGACAAGTATAGAAACAGTTCCCGATACATAGTCAGGTGTATCTCCCTGATCAGGGATCTTTATTTCAGCTGACATCATATCAAGCATTTTTGCATTACCTATATTAGACCATTTACTAAAAATGTTACCCCCCATACCTGATGACCACTTTCATTTTATTAATATTTTGTTGTACTAATTTTATTTTACAGTTCCAACTTTATATTGGCTTGGCAATTCAGTCCATAATTTACTTAATCATCATAACCTCTAGAATATTAATATTCTTTTTCTACTTTTCTCACCCTTATAGTTACTGGCACCTTGTGCAACTTTCACATCCATTTATGCATATTTAACAGTCTCAAAAATATTGGTACAAACGTTTAGGGGAGGTAGGTAACATCTAAAGGAATGTGAATCGCATAGGAACCCATAACCGGAAACTTCACTTCACCGTAAGTCAGTACACTGTGCTGTACATCAGTTCCCGAGAGGGAAAATTTCTGATTTACTCATTCAAGCAGTAGTCGCCGCACGAAGCGCATGCATCGATATACGAACTGTGAGCTGGCAGACATGAATCTAGTGTATGGATTAGCAGAGGCCCCACACGGTGTGCGCCCCCATGTGGCACAACATTGCCACATGGGGCAATGTTGTGCCCCATGTGGCACATACCTGTTACCATCCCACATAACCTCCGCTAAATATCGGATCTTTATTGAAGAAGTTCTACCAGGGTTACCTGAAGATGTGCCAGCAAATGTGAGACGTAACATTTGGTTTCAACATGACGGGGCACCTGCCCATTATGGAAGGTGTCTTCGTGACCATTTGAACAGGCGTTTTGGGCGTCGATGGATTGGTCGTGGTGGACCCATTGCCTGACCCCCACGCTCACCTGATTTATCGAGCCTTGATTTCTTTCTGTGGGGGCCCTCAAATCTATCTTGTATGAATCGCCTGTGGAGACAGAAATGGATCTCGTGGCGAGACTCGTCTGTGCTGCTGCTACTGTCAAAGAAACTCCAGGTGTGTTCGACCGTGTCCGCCAATCCATGCTGCGTCGGTGTCACGCATGCATCGAGTCTCATGGTGGAACTTTCGAGCATCTGTTGTAACATCATGAAATGCATCCATCGTGTACTCCATTGTTAATATTATGTCAAATAAATGTTTACCACTAATTACTGTCTTGTGTCATTTCTGCTTCTTGTGAAGCAGAAATTTTTTTTTTTTGTAGTTGTTGGCACATTGGCTTCTGTGGCCATAATGCACCTCCCAAGGTTTTTGCAGTACTTTGATCCAAGCCTGAGGCAGGATTCAAACCTGCGACCTTTGGGTTGCCAGGCAGGCACTTTACCCACTCGGCAACGCAGAAATGGCACAACTTGAAGTTTCCCCGTGACGTTTCCAGGTTCCTATGCGATTCACATTACTTTAGATGTTACCATCCTCCCCTAAACGTTTGTGCCAATATTTTTGAGCCACCCTGTGTGTGTGTGTGTGTATATATATATATATATATATATATGTATATATGTGTGTGTGCGCACGCGCGCTGAGTGCCAACCTCTAAAGCACTGTCATTGCTGCATCATCAGAAAATGTTTGTTTATTTGGTTTTTAGGAGCATTAGCAACTAAGGCCATATTGCTCCAGGAATATGCGGTGGTCATTCCCTGACCTTTCCGCATCCTTCGTATTTGGTGGTGACGGGCTCGAACCCAGGTCTAATCAAGAAGCGTGTGCTACGCACTGCTGCTCCTTCCCACCTGGCTACGGAGGCGCCATCAGAAAATGTAGTAAAAGTGTTCTTTACTGGCAGTGATCAATTTCATCTGCAACTTGCACATACAAAAATGGGTAACTGACAGCCAGCCTAGGTGTAATGTATATATTTAAATTTCTCACTGACTATGACATCCACACAGCAGAAATAGCATGTCACCGAGTGGAGACAATCAACAAACCACAAATCCTATCATTACAGACTTAGATATCACTGTAGAAAGCAGAGCTACAGCTTATTGCAGAATATACACTACTACATAGCAGTCAATTAAATGGCTGATTAATAGGTGAACAGAAGTGCTTATAGACTGATACAATTTGTCAACTGTACACCAAAATCAAATTTAATGAATCTTATTAGATTTTAAATAAGAAATTTGAGCAGCACACATTCATCCAGACAGGAAGCCACTATGTGTAAAGATAAGTGAAGGGGCAGTGCACTAACTGCTTTTCCATTTTAAAATATTTTAGGCTAGAATTAAAGTCAGCCACCTTATGAATGTTTATATATTAAAAACCTCAGCCAGAAATGCAGTCAAAAACACTATAAACACAGAAAGGACATTGATTTTTACATATAGTAGATGCATATCTGCTTGACCCAATAGTGCATCCCTAGTTACTCCACATCATTTCAGTAAATAACAATATGGATTATTATTTACTGAAATGCAATAAATACACTCCAACATGCAGTCATGGGTACAAATGCAGTACATTAACTGGCATGAAAAACTTGCAATGCAAAGTATTAAAAGTTTAAAACAACCATGGATTCTGGCAAAAATAACCAAGAGTGTCAAGAAATGAGCCACAAACATGTTATTTATCACGATGTACAAAGTCCATTTCTTGATGATATAACTTGCAAAGAAAACATCTGGTTTAAAATTATGATTAAAATGAAGAGTAATTCATTTGTAGCAGCCTGTATTATGATCAGACAACACTGATCAGTTAATCCATTCCTATCAGATAAAAATAATTACCTTGACAGGACCATCATTACTTTCTGGAACAGGTTCAGACTTTAGATGAGGCTCCAAATTACCATCCAAGTAATCTTGTATAAATTTTTCTAGGTTTTCCATACTATAAATGGAGAAATGAGAAACTCCAGTTATTTGATTATGCTAATATGAAAATCTAAAATTAAACAAATTTAATTTTAAATTTGATTCTAAAATTTTAAAATTAAACAATTTTAATGTATAATGCAAATAGAAATGAAGAGACCACATTACCTATAAAATGCCACAGCAATATACTCAAATTAACATTAAATAAAATTTGTATCTTAAGATTATGAGAATTATTCAAAAGTAATGCTGGAAAGCAATTAATTTAAAATCAATTATTTTATAACAATTTAATTAAAAATTGTTAATTTAACCTCCTTTCAAGCCTTATGACTGCTTCCCAATATTTAGGTAATTTCTGAATGCTTTTTAATTGTCTACTAAAGTTAAGATGTCTGATCAATTTGGTCACTGCTGCAGTCAGCACTTCTAAAGACAAACCTTTGTCCATGCAATAGACATATGAATATTGTCTAAGCTTAAGTTTCTTGAGCTTGGGGAATATTCATAATCACACAGACTTGAATAAAGGCTATAATAAAGGGGAATGAGATAGTACATCCCACTTGTAACTGACGAGAACAAGCTTTACAGACTGATCTGAAGCCTACCATTGTCGTGGAGTGCTAGCACACCACCTTCCAACACCTGTGGCTGCTTCTGATGAAGCAATGCTGCACAATAGTCTTCAAAATTCTTAATCTTTCAAGCAGCACACGATCAATGAAAATAATGCCCTCACTAATGACCATTTGTTTTACCTTTGACTAATTTTGCTGACATTTAGAGGGACGTAAAAAAGACTGATTCTTCCACCGAGTTGATTGCAACCTCAGTTCAGGTTCAGAGTTGCATCTGTGTCTCATCAATGGCACTGTGTTTTAAAAACTATTCACTTTCTTGCCAGTAACATGCAAGTAAATGTAATGCAATTTCTTTACACTTTGCTTTTTATTCACCTGATAGCAAATTGAGTCCTTTTGGATGACAAAGCTTTCATTTTTGTATCACCTCGGTTACAATTCAGTGAACAGTTGTTTTTTGTATTCCAGATTCACTGGCTGTTTCTTCACAGGTCATATATCTGTCTTTCTCCAAAATGGTGGTATTAATGACTGCTGATGTGTTGCCTGTAGGTGTTCTAGGTCTAACCAGGTTGCTAGTCTTCAGCACTGGTCTGAGCTTGTTAAAACCTTTGAGGCCAACATGAAATTGTGCAATGATTTAATGTACTCACACACTTCCACAACAATTCATAAGTTTGTGTTGATATTCAACATGTCAAGTTCAATTTTGATAAGATTTTTGATTTGAAACTAATCTGACCTGAAGCAATATCACCATCCAGTTTTAAAACCTCTACAGAAACATTCAGTGCATTTCAAGTACACAATTGAGATTAAGGTTAAACTTTGAATTATTATCCTAATAAATGTCAGTTGCACAGGCATATGGAGTGAGGAGTATGCATGCACTGTGCATTGCTTTTGGGACAACCCTTTTACTATAGTTCTTTTCTGAAAGATGGATCAAAACAATATAATAAGTTTATCTGGCCACAGACATAAAATGATGAACAGTGCATGCTCAAATGGGTTAACATTAACAGCCTCATAATCTACATTCATGGTGGCAAGCCACTAAATGTAGCATATGAGCAATTCAAATCAAAGCAATCTTAAAGTTCTCCAACCTCAAAATAAAATTTTTATTACACTTTGAAATGCATGCTACAAGTTAATGATTCCTCTCTAACAGTCTTCACTCACATCCTTTTTGTGATCAATTTTTAGTGGCAAAATTCAATGGTTTTAAGTGTCATATTCCAGACCCCCCCATTTCATATTTAACAAGCTGATATACAGGTAGTTCTTGACTTTACGAGTTAATCCGTTCTTAGCACGTGCTCGTAAAGCGAAAACAAGTAAAGCAGGAATTTATTCCCCATAGACATAAGGTTAAAGATAGGGGTTACGTTCTCAACAATGAAATTAACTAGCTAATTAGTTTGTTCAAACAATGATTGATTTATCGAAAGAAGTGAAAACGTAGCCTATAAAATCGAGCAAATTATCATAGAGAAATTATTTATGACTCTCAAATGTTAAAGAATGTTTATTCTTCAACAGACTAAATGCACACTCTTTGGTCACTCATTATTGGCTCAGCACTGTTTTGCACAAGGAGTCTCCAGAAATTTTTCAAGAGGCATTTGTTTCCAAGATATTCTCTTTTAATTATAAATTTCACGATTGCATACATACGCATTTTTTAACGGCACACACAATTTGTAACTAAACCTGATTCACGTGGAGTAACAAGTTTACAAAGCTTAAAAAAGCAATGAAGAGAAGAGTCTGAAAATTTGTTTTTTATACGATTGAAGATTTCGGTAAAGGGGAAAACATAATAATGTAAAAAAACCACACAATTCCAGCTATTGGTATTTTCGCAAATGCAAGAAGATAGTTTACTACCCGTTCATAAGTGCTTGCAGTAACAGAAAAGTCCAATAAACCGGAAAGTGCAAATTGTTTTATGGTAGTGACCTCCAGAAATGTGCTTTAGAAAAATATCATAAATGTGTTTAAAATTGATTCTTATAACAGAACCATGTGATAATGATGAAAGTGTAGTGCATTTTAATGATTTGAATTGGTAACTAATACAATTTACAAACCATGCTCACGACTTTTTATATGGCCTTAAGGTCATGCTCGTGACCTTAAAAATGACATTTTAGAGATAAATAGCTGAGTAATACAGCAAAAATTAACTTCCGAGATCTTGAAACAAATTACCAAAAAAACAGTGGTATTGGGTTTACATTACGATATTTTAACGATACGATGGTGTCTCTGGAACTGATTAATATCTTAAAGCAGAGTATACTATTGTACAGCTATGCATGTGGTTTTGAATGCAGTATTTATGAATGTTTAACATTCATTTTTTGCAATTAATGTTCGTATTTTCAATTTTGTTACTCTGTTACTGACAATCAATAGCATGATAATGTAAACAGAGAACATTTTGCAGAATGATAAAGCTGTAAAAATTCTGCCTACGTGGGATATGAATGTTCTGCTAGCCTTATCTGGGTTGTAGCCTAGTTTTGTAATGAACTGCAATTAGGCTTCCTTGGTTATCAAGGACTAAGAAATATTTGTACATTAATAGAATACCCTTTCTAGAATTTAATTGTGCAATTTTCATAAATCTCTTAAAATAGAACTAAAATTGAATTACTAAGTGCTAATTCGCAAAATACTACCTAAACTCATCTTTCATGTTGAACTTCTGCTGCTTCTCATTCCGAACTGCAACAACTGGTTTGTCACCTTTTGCAGAAAGGCCATAGTCTTCGATTTCAGCTGAGAATTTCTCATTATTGGAGATGGCAAAATTCAGTTTATCCCTGTAGTTTTGTGCAACTTTCATAATTCTGTTGCGCCAATAATTTGTTCCTATTGAAATAAAATCATATGCATACAAATAACTGCAAGCTTTACACATCCCATAAAAACACTATTACCAATGCATTATCAATTAGAACATAAAATTTTATGGCTAATTAAAATACAGGCATACCCTGGTTAGTGCTCAGGATATATAGTAGTAGAGGCATGTCATGCAAGAAAGCAAGCTTACGTAGATCACAAAAAAAAAATCTATTTTCTCTAAACATTTGTCCAGTTCCTCCTTGAATTTATTTAAGCTATCAACTTCCACCACCAGAACAGATGGAAGTTTGTTCCAGCAATCAACTACCTACTGGCTAAAGGCAAATTTCCACACATCTATTCTATAATTGGTCTTTCCTCAATTTTAATTAAGCTCCCTCACCTTTGTAATCTGAGCAAGAGAAAGAATCCCATCAGAATTGAGCCTGCTCAACCCATTCAAGGCCTTATACACCTCAATCAGATCAACTTGCAGATGCCTAGTCTCCAGACTCAGCAATTTGCAGAACTTAATCCTTTCTTGGTAAGACCACCCCTTCATTCCCCTCAATATTCTTGTTGCCATTCTCTATACTCATTCAAGAAACTCTACATTCTTCCTAAAATGAGGCCTCCAGACCTGTATGCAGTACTCAAGGTGTGGCCTTGACCCTTGCCTTATACAAAGGGATAATCACCTTTTCCCTACTAGCAAAATTCCTGTATATCATTGACAATACCCCATGACCTGCTCTGGCAGCCAGACTGAACTGCTCAGAAAATTTCATATCTGACTGCACAATTACTCCCAGGTATTTTTCATTTTCTATCACCCTAAGTGTTGGTACATTTCTCAGGTTACTTCTACCCATATGCAGTACTTTGCATTTGTCAATGTTAAACTTCAGTTGCCACTTCTCAGCCCAGCTTTGAGATCCTGTTGCACTAGCACACTGACAGTCATTAACAATCCTGCCAACCTTTGTATAATCCATATTCCTAGAAAATGGATCGCTAAAAGAAACCACTGTACAGAGCCATTCTAACATTAAATAAATGGAGGTGTTTTGTTTTTTTTTTCCAACCTGAGAAATATGATAATTTGTATATGATAAACATTTTAATACTGTAACATACACTGTGCTGCCACTTTATTAGATACACCTACCTAGTAGCCTTCAAAACAGCCTGAATTAGTCTAGACATAGATTGAACAAGATGCTGAAAACACTGTGCAGGAATGGAGTACCATGCAGATGTGTGTCATGCAGTTCCTTGAGATTCAATGCAGGTGTAGGCCTGCAGCAAACAGTCCTTTCCAGCTCATCCCAAAGATGTGCAATAGGATTGAGATCCAGTGACTGAGCAGACCACTGCAGCAAAGAAAAGTCATTGTCACATTCCTGGAACCATTCCATAGTGATTTGTGCACCGGTGCCTTATCCTGCTGTAAGTAACCATCTGACTGAGGATGAACTGTCAAACATGAATGGATGCACTTGGTCAGCAACAATGTGGCATTCAGATATCAATCACTGGGTATCATTAGACCCAACGTGTGCCAAGAAAACATTCCCCACACCATAACACCTCCCCTACCACCTTGCACAGTAGTCTTTAGACACAATGGGTCCATGGATTCATGTTGTTTTTGTCAAATTCTGAGCCTTCCATCAATATGATGCACCAGGAACTTAAACTTGTCAGACCGAACTGTTTTCTAATTCTTGATTGTCCAGTGCTGTTGTTGCTGTGCCCACAGGACGTGTGCTCCCTTGTTCTTCATTAATAACAAAAGGTACATGATGTGGCAGTCGGCTGTTGTAGCCAATTTGTGACAAAGTGCAACTAGTGGTTGGTTGCGATATTTCGTTCTGTGCAAGGTTGCACTAAGTGTTGTATTCTGACGTGATGCAAGACATTGTGGCCCATCTGTTTGCTTGCACAATTCTAGCCATCCTTCAGACCTCTCTCATCAAGAAGCAATTTCTTCCACAGCAATTTTCTTGCTGTTGAAAGGATGTTTTCTGTTCGTTGCACCATTCTTGATACACCCTTGAAGCTGTGGTGCGTGAAAAGTTCAGGAGAACTGCCGTTTCAGAGATGTCCAGCATCCCTTGCAACTACTACCATGGCACGTTTGAAGTCTGTTAGATCACTCCTTTTCCACATTCTTGCTACAGTTTGTATGCTTAACTGATACTAGAAAGGTTATTCTGCACTTATATCCACAACTGTGGTCATGTGACTTGCAACATTGTAGGACAGACCATTTGTGTGCACAGCAGGGGTGTACCTAATAAAGTGGCAGCACAGTGTACCTTGACTGAAAAACAGTACAGTATATATATCATGAATAAATCATTTGAAGAATTTTTCTTGAAGTTGGAAATCAAGAGTTAGTCTTCTCTTAAGTTTCCTCTCACAAAATTAGTTTGTGATAGCAAGAAATCAGAGAACACCTGTCTTAGTGCTTTGCTCCTAGTCAGTAATTTTGTGTGAACTAGTCCATGATTTGGGAGATCGTGGCAATGCTACTACTGAGGAATTCTGTGGGGATGCTTCTCATTGGCGTTTCTTTCTCTGCACCAGGATTGTTAGAATCCTCAGTTTCACTTTGAATGCACTACTTTGCCAATTCATGAAATTCATTTTTAGTAAGACTCTTGCCATGTGACTACAGTAATTCCTCAACATCATC
Organism: Mastigoproctus giganteus; assembly: GCF_048544385.1. NCBI lineage: Eukaryota > Metazoa > Arthropoda > Arachnida > Uropygi > Thelyphonidae > Mastigoproctus > Mastigoproctus giganteus. The sequence continues at coordinate 152,189,198 of NC_143581.1, read as the reverse complement.
CACACTGACATCCTTCACTCCGTTTCACTGGCTAGTTCAATGATGATTTTGATGACTGGTTCCTTGTCCACTCCCATAAAGTCATTGTACATTTCTGCTCATAGCTTCTTCCATACACCATTCACAAAGTTGAGTCACTTCATGCCAGGCAATTCTGTAAAATATACAATGCTGTGAATGACTTATTTTTTCCAAAACTGCCTATCTTCATCTGTTTCCTTTATGAGCTGTCTGAACATGTGGCAAAAGTAGTAGGCCTTAAAATTCGATACTACTCCTTGATCCATTGGTCAGAATAATGAAGTGGCATCAGATGGAAGGTAAACTACTTCTACAGGAAGGGCTGTCTAGAACCCTGGGGTGGCCTGAGGCATTGTTGAGCACCAAAAATGCACTTGGTTCAAGGTTCTGCTCTTCATAATAGCACTTTATTACAGGACAAAAATATTGCTGGAAATTATCAACCAACACCTAGGCCTTTTGTTTGATTTCCAAATCGCTGGCAGATGCGATTTTTAAAATCTTTCATAGTTTGTGGTATTTCCAAATTATACACAAGAATTGGCTTTAAGGTCACCTGAAGTGCTTCACCCTAGTAAGAGAGTTAATCTGTCTTTTCCAACCTCAAATCCAGATTTCCATCTTTTTGGGAGATAAAAAGTATAAGATGGAATTCTTTACCCCAAAAAAGTCCCATAAACAAGAACACAATTTCTGGAGGGTAATTGCTATGCTTAATGATGGCTTTCAGAGTTGAGGGAAATTCATGGGCTGCCTTTGTGTCCACACTAGCAGCTTTATTAAGAGGTATGTATGCTGTGGAGGTTAGTGTGCCATTTCGAACATTCACAGCCAGGAGAGGTCAAACCAACCTCTCCTGGATGTGAATGTTTGACATATCTTCTTCCTGAAGGTATCTGAAGATGCTCTGTGCCTTTTCCATTATTATCAGTTGGCTTACAGGCATTTTCCATTGTGTTTGGCCCTCCACCAAAATAATAAGCTGCATTTCCATTTCTTCAAGCAAATGGCTCCTTGAAAGAGTCACCTTTGTTGCATACAACTTGTAGACTGTTGTTGCTAAAGCTTTTATCTTCAATCCTTTTTGAGAATTTTTCTAATTGTGGATATAGCTAAGTTCAAAAAAGGACCCACATCCACCTAACACTCACCAGCTTCCAACTGCCTCAATACCTGCAGTTTTATATTCAGGGAAATGCTTTTCCTTGGCACTTTAGATACACTATCAGCACTTGAAATCTTAGATCATTTTCCAGGCATGATTGGTAACAAAAAAATATATATATTTTTTTGCCTAAATAAGAATGTGTACACACGTGATCATGGCAGAACTTGAGGTAAGAGTGGACTCTGTGGAAAGCATTAATTGGCAAGTGAGTGTGTACATGTGGGAAGTGCACTGATTGGTTACATGAATGATTTTTATCAGTTTGGTCTTAAGTCACTTGAACTGGAAATTTGACCAAAATGTTAATATTAACTACTTTTTGTACATATATATTTGACTTTATGAATAAAAATATACATACCATTTGTCATTTCTTTTAATTTCTAAGAAAAATTAGGATTCCCATCTTGCAAGAGCAACAATGCTAAAAGGGGTAGTGCTAACCAGAGTATGCCTGTATTTTTAGTTAACTATACAAATTTTAACAAACACCTTATTTTATGTAATTGTATGTCATGCAAGATTTGGACAATAGTGTCTGCTTTGAGCCCAAAACAACTACCTAATGTTAAGTGAATATCAATAAAATAATAAATAACTATTTGCTTCCTATGTTTGTTTATAAAAATTCATAAAATACTTTATTTACTTAATACAAATCATGTTAATCTCAAAAGCAATTATTTTATTTTTATTTTTTTTTAACCCACATGAAATCACACACAAGACATTCACACTTGCTTGCCCATTCCATTTCCCTGTAGAGGCTCTTGATATAGTCTTCAGGTATATAGACCACTCATTATGTCATTACTTTCAACTACCTCATAGTAAACAGATGCTACATAGTACACATCACTTCACCTGAAAAAGCATTTATTATATTCAGGCTGCTTTTGATAAGAAGCATGATGCCATCATCCTTTCTATTTTCCTTATCCTTCCTAAATACATTGTACTGGGTTCATAAAATAAGTTTCCCTATTCAGGAGATCCTAGTGTCAAAACAAAGATAGCACTTAAAATTAGTGGGTAGGACATTAGTTCATAAAATTAGTTCATTAGTTCAAATTTCAGCCACCAGGGAAGAAATTGGCACTGTAAACACAAGGAATACTTAACTTAGGATTAAATTTTAATATCAGAACTTAGAAATCTACAGATATTGTTCTATGTGCTTTGCTTCACTTAAGATGACATTCTGAAAATTGAGAAACAGTTTCATGTAGCATCTCATTGGGAATATTGGCTACATGCTGTTTAATGCTTGCTTTCAAATCAAAAAGTGTCTGTATGCTGGCATGCAGTGGAGGTTAGTGTGCCATTTCAGTCTATCAAACCAACCTCTCCTGGCTGTAAACATTTGGTATTTTTTCCTGAAGGTGCTCCTTGCCTTTTTGGCATCTTCAGATGGTAAACTGTCTTTCAGGTATCCCCATAGCCAGAAATCACAGGGATTGAGATCTGCTGATCAGGCTGGCTAGAACTGCGGAAAGTCTCTAGAAATGATGCAATCATTTCCGAATGTTGAACAGAGCAATTCCTTCACTTGTTGACCAACATTGGGAGGAGCACCATCTTGCATGAACACTATGGTCTCCAAGCATTGCCTTTTGGCAGAGCACTTTCAAACCAAATAATGTGATCTCTTAGAAGAGTGCAATACTGTGCACTAGTTACCATATACGTTATGGAACAATGAGGTGTAAACTCTTTAAAGAAAAATGGTCCGATTATAAACTTGGCTGGGAATCCACACCATACTGTAACATGGACTTTGTAGTGGTCTTTCACGCACAGCAGATGGAGAAGAAGTTCCTCATATTTGGCATTTTTGTGCATTTACAGCTCCATGTAGAGCAAAATGTGCATCATCAGACCACAATCATTCGAGCCCATGTATCGCCAAGTTCCATACAAGCCAGAAATCGTAGCACACAGTCTATTCGTTGTTACCGATCACAAGACTTTAGTTTTTGCACTACATGAATCTTGCACAGGAACAAGTGTAAAATTATTCAAAGCGCTTTACGTACAGTAGACCAAGTCTCTTGACACCTCTGGCAGGTAGTGTTTACATTCTGACCTGGAGGCCATTGCAACCGCCACTTCATCCACTACCTCTGTTCCGATGTGTTCATCCCCCTGCCTGGAATTACACCTCCTAACTCCCTGGTCACTTCAAATTTCTTTATTAGTTCAAAGTCTCACTGATGTCAAAGGTGCTTTACACAAGCCTTTTAAGTTTCCAATATTCACTTAGTGCTGTATTAGTATTAACTATTATTGTGGTAGAACAGTTTTACTAGTTCTTTTTTTTGTAAGAGCCATAATGGTTATTGATGGTGGCATTGGCCTTTCTGCTTTTATCTAACAGGATGTCATTTGTGTAAGCAGTGTCTTGAAGTAAATGACAACTTTCACATATGTGCAGTGCCATTTTTCCCTGGTGGCAGAAATCCAAACTGATTTTTGCTCCTACAAATCACTTCACCATACCCTAAATGACATACCCACTGATTTTCACAACACGAACTCTAACAGCTTTGACACTAGGGTCTCCTGAATATGGTAACTTATTTTATAACCACTCAGTATATACTATCATACAAGCACCCCAAAATAGGGGGCAAGTTTCATTATGAAATTCATCCCCATATTTCAGGGTAGAATCACATTTCTGTTAGCCACATTTTGTTGGCATTAGTTGTCCTAATCAGGAGTTTGAGCTCATTCATTTTATTGATAAGATTTGACATTAGTATAAACACAGTTAAGGTTAAGTAGTAGTGGCATGTGATGCAAGAAAGCAAGTGTATGAGCTTATGCAGCATCAGCCAAAAAAAAAAAAACCACCATTCTCTCCAAATAATGAGTATACAGGTGTTTTGTATACTCATTATTTAGCTATCCTTACCCCCTGAAGTTATTTAAGCTAGTTTCCCTAATAAATTAGGGAAACTTCCTACTGATTTGAAATGCCAGTATCCTCAGAATATCTTTCAAATATTGGCTGCTACAGCAACAAACAAAAAATATTAAGATGAATGCACTAGTTTTACCCATATCACAAGATAATTGTATCTGGATTACTCTTGCATTAATCTATATTACAGTCATTCATTGCTACGGGTGGAAAATATATTGAGGTTGTCACTGTACAGTTTCTTGCATGTTACAAAAATACACTTTATATCCTGCCTGGAGGTGTTATTGAAAGGGAGATGATAATCTGAAGTTCTAAAACTTTTTAGAAATCATTGTTTTCTGAACAGGTAGTTGCTTTGAGCTACAGAATGCATAGTAGCACTACTCAGAAATGCTGTTTTCAGTTTAATTTTGTTTACATATTGTGTGTGCAGCATGCCCAATGACTGATTTTAGCTTACCATGCAAGTAGCTTCAAGAGCCCCCTCCCCAAACCAATTGCTTTAGAAATCAAGCAAATCAGCTAGTTCTTTGTTATACAGAGAAACAGTGCCATAAAATCAGCCAGGAAAAAAAAAAAAAAAAAAAAAAAAAACACTAATGACATCAACCAGTTAAACAAAACCTACATTATATTCTACGGATAAATCTCCCACCTAATAGATTTACTTGGCACTATTTTTATGGCCCCAATTAAGAGTGCCAAGTGAGAGATGCCTGTACTACACATAGGTTTGGAAACCTCAGGAAGGGCATAGATCTATTGCCCAAATTAATCAAAAGGAAACATCTTTTGATTAATTTGTAAACTGTAGCATCTGAAAACCAGGAACTTGTGTGATGACCTAAGTGCTTAAAGCTTTAAGAAATTCAAGTGCCGATGACATTTACTATTCCATATACCTCACACAAGGGAAGGAAAGTGGACGAAATCCTATTTCAAATTTTAGGAGAATGTAGCCACCAATGTATTTAGGCTTGGCTACATTTTAAGTTTTTACACTGACAGTGCAAAATGTACGCAAAAAAATACAGTGCAAAACAATTTCCTTGGCAAGTTCACAGTTCTTTTAGTTTATATTTCACATCTTTAGAAGGTTTATGCACAATGACTGCAATTAGACAGCAGAAGTGTCACTTTTAAGATGTTCTCAAACATCCATAATATAACTGTTTGTTATTTGGTTTTTAGGAGCATTAGCAACTAAGGCCATACTGCTCCAGGGACATGCAGTGGTCATTCCCTGACCTTTCCACATCCTCCATATTTGGTGGTCATGGGCTCGAACCCTGGTCTAATCAATAAATGTGTGCTATGTGCACTGCTGCTTCTGCCCACAGAGGTGCCCCATAATATAATGTAATATAAATAGAAATGAATGTAAACAAACAGTAAAATCCCCACGCTTATTCAATAAAATTTGAATTTTATCTAGTCCGTGTAGTATCATATATAATTACATAATTGAAATTAAAAAAACAAAAAAAAAACAGGCGAATCAAAAAAAAAAGGATAAGGATGACAGCAGGGGCATTAAAACTATCTTTTGTAGTCCAACAGTTGTAAGCCAGTCTCTAGCATATTAGAAAATGATAATATTACTCCTAAAACGAAGTAGCATAGTCTCTCAATACCCCATTTGTGCTTAGAACTAATGGTGTCACTTTTTGAAATACTTAAATATGTATAACAAAGATTAGAATTCCCAAGCAAACTAAATAAATACAAAGTGTGGTTATTAAATAACAAGAATAGGTTTTTATTACCTTGTTTTTGCAATTTGCTGGAAAAATTAGAGAAAAAGAATCAAAAAGTGAACCAACCCCAAATTTTTTAACAAAAATTAAAGCAAAACACCAACTGAAATTTATAAGTTGTCACATCAAGTTTATGGGGAAGGTACTATGTCCAGAGCTTGCATGTTTGAATGGCACAAGATTTTTAGAAGGAAAAGAATGTGAAGACTACCAACAACCATACTCTTCGGTATCCACGAAAACGTGGGCCAGATAAGGACATTAGAAGTGATCATCATTTAAGCATTAGAACTCAATTTGGACAAAAATTTAAACAGTAAATCTTAAATGTAAATTTAGGAAAGTGTGTGCCAAGACAGTGTCAGATATTTGGAATGAAGATAAAAGAATAAGACTCCAAGTTTGTGAAGATTTTTTTAAACGAAGATCTAGACTTTGGGTGCTATAATTACTTGACAAAAGTTGGCTGTTCCAGTACGACCCAGAAAGTAAAAAGACAGTCAATTCAATGGAAGACAAAACAAACCTCTAAGGGGGGAACAACAAGAATGTCAGTCAAAATACTTTTCTTTGATATTAAAGGAATTATTACAGCTGAATACTTACCAACAAATCAGACTGTCAATTCAACCTATTACACAGAAGTTCTAACAAGGCTGTGTGAAAAAATTTGAAGGAAGAGACCTGAATTGCAGAGGGATGGTTGGATGCTCCAGTACACATGTTCTGTTTCTCAGTTTCTGGCCAAAAAACAAATCCCTGATGAAAAAAAGCCATGAATTAGGGTTGAATTTGAAAGTGTCTGCAATTCTGCCCAGACACGATAGGAGGGAGTATATGATGAGAGCCTTGTCAATCAATTTGGCCCTGGAAAGATTGTGCAAGGCTCAAGGGATAGAATTTTTTTCAGCTTGGACTGTACTTGTTAACAGGAGAGACTGCTTCTACAGGGATAGGATACACTTAAATAGAAAGGGTGCAAGAATATTTGCTGATGCTATCGAGGCAGTGTTGGGTGGGTTGGAAAACTGATAGCTTGGAGGGATACAAGGACTAATAGTTTAACAGTAGCTGTAGGCAGAGGTGAAGGTGATTCTTACACAACTTCTATTAGAATAAGTAGCAACCTGGAGCGAGGGGTGTTGGGGGTTTCAGGGATGAGTGGCAGTCATCGTGAAACAGGTGGGTATATGGGAAGTGTTAGAGTAACTAAGAATAGGTGCATGTATACTTGCATGTATACCAATGCTAGAAGTATAGTAAATAAATTTGAATTTGAAGTGTTGGTCAAGACATCAAAGGCAGATATTGTTGGGATATCAGAAACATGGTGTCACACTGATATAAGGAATGCTGAACTGGAATTTGGGGAGTACAATGTGTACAGAAAGGATAGACAGGATAGGAAGGGAGGAGGTGTTATGCTGTTAATTAAGAAAAACAAAATCAAAAGAAGTGCATCCAGTTGATATAGATGAACAGTGCACTGTTGAGTCAGTTTGGTGTGACATAAGCACTGCGAAAGCAAAAATAAGAGTAGGAGTGTGTTATAGGCCTAATGACTCTAATGAGTACAATGAACAATTGTACAGAGAAATAGAGTGGGCTAGTAAATCAGAATGTCTTATAATGGGGGATTTTAACTTCCCAGATATTGACTGGAACTTGTGGGTTGGGCACCCACACACTAGTCAGACATTTGTGGATTTATTGGATGATTGTTTTCTGCAGCAGCATGTTCGAGAGGCAACCAGAGAAAGTAACACTCTTGATCTGGTTATCAAGAGTGATCATTCATGTATTAGGAATTTGCAGATAAAAGAACCACTAGGTGGCAGTGATCATGGTTTACTGACGTGGGATTTACTTAAAGATTTAATTATCATCAGGGGTAAAGGAAAGGGTTTTTGCTTCTGTAAAGGCGAGTACAGTGGTCTCCGACAGTTTTTAAGTTCTGTACAGTGGGAACAACTGATGATGTTACCAACAGTAAATTCTAAGTGGGAAGCATTCAAGGAATTAATCGTGGATGCTACTAAAAGTTTCATACCTATTAAGAAATATTGTTCAAGGTTTAGGCCTAAATGGTTATCAAATGAACTAATGACTCTTAACAGAGAAGAAAAATGCATGGGATGCATATAAATTAGCAAGCGACTCTGAAGCCTATGGCAGATAAGTTAATCTGTAATCAGGTCACAAAGGAGGTTCGGCAGGCAAAGGCAGATTGAGAAATCCTTGGCAAAAGATGCTAAGAAAAACAGCAAGGATTTCTTTACTTACATAAACTCTAAAAGGAAGGGGATGAATCTGATTGGTCCACTTGACATTGATGGTTCGACTGTTGATGATCCTGCTCAGGAATGAGTATTTTGCATCTACATTCACATGTGAGGAATTAAGGTTTGGAAATGGCAGAAGGTTATCAAATTGTAGCAGGATACTTAATGATTTTGTAATCACTGAGAGCAAAGTGGAAGAGAAACTGTTGAAGTTAAACGTAAGAAGAGCACCTGGGGTGGATGGGATCTATCCAATTGTATTAAAGGAGGTGGCAAAGCAACTAAGCAAACCCTTAGCCATAATTATGAGAGCATCCTTGGACTCAGGGGAGGTTCCCACGGACTGGGGATGTGCAAATGTATCCCCAATTCACAAAGGAGGTTCGAAGGGTGACACGAGAAATTACAGACCAGTTAGTTTAACTTCTGTTCCCGGTAAAATAATGGAGTCACTGGTTAAAGATGCATTGCAGGATCATCTAGACAAGACTGCAGCAATAATTCAGACACAGCATGGGTTTGTTAAGGTAAAGTCTTGTCTGACAAATTTGATAGGATATTATGATGTGGTTACAAAGAAACTGGATGCAAAAAATAATTTTGATATCATATATTTGGATTTCAGGAAAGCTTTTGACACTGTTGCACATGGAAGACTATTGTACAAATTGGAGTAGAATGGTATTAAGGGTAAGTTGCTACAATGGATAAAAGGATGGTTAAGTGCGAGAAGACAGAGGGTGGTAATCAATGGGTGCTGCTCTTCTTGGACTAATGTTATTAGTGGAGTCCCACAGGGTTCAGTGTTGGGTCCACTGTTGTTTTGTATATTTATCAATGATATTGATGAAGGTATATCAGGCTTAGTGTCAAAGTTTGCAGATGATACAAAGGTTGGCAGGGTTGTTAATGACAGTAATGGCAGTGTGCTACTGCAACAGGATCTAGATAATTTGGGCAGATGGGCTAAGAAGTGGCAACTGAAGTTTAACCTCGACAAATGCAAAGTACTGCATATGGGTAGAAGTAACCCCAGAGAAACGTACCAACTGTGTGGTACTACACTTAAGGTGGTAGAAAATGAAAAAGAACTGGGAGTAATTGTGCAGGCAGATATGAAGTTTTCCGAGCAATGCAGACAGGCTGCCAGGGCAGGTCATGGGGTTTTGTCAATGATATATAGGAATTCTGCTAGCAGGGAAAAGGAGATGATTATCTCTCTGTATAAGGCAATGGTCGGGCCACGCCTTGAGTACTGCATACAGGTCTGTAGGCCTCGTTTTAGGAAGGATGTAGATTTACTTGAGCGTGTACACAGAAGGGCAACAAGATTGGTGAGGGGAATGAAGGGATCCTCTTATCAAGAGAGGCTTAAGTTCTGCAAATTGCAGTGGCTGGAGACTAGGCACCTGTGCAGTGATCTGATTGAGGTGTATAAGGCCTTGAATGGGTTGAGCACACTGAATTCTGATGGGGTCCTTCCACTTGTTCAGATTACGAATCTAAGGGGGCATAAATTCAAATTAAGTAAGGACAGATGTAGAATAGACGTGCGGAAATTTGTCTTTAGCCAGCGGGTGGTTAATTGCTGGAACACACTTCCATCTGTCATTGTGGAAGTTGAATGTGGACAGGTATTTGGAGGGAATGGTGTGGTGATTTTTTTTTTTTTTTGGCTGATGCTGCATAAGCTCAGCCCTTTGCTTTCTTGCATCACATGCCACTACTACATGCCAGACCTAGGCCCTTGTGACTTTTTCTCTTCCGTAAACTGAAAATCAGTTTAGGGAACCCATTCATTGAAGTCCACTGAATATTTTAAATTATTTATTTATTTTTTGTCCACATTGAGTTCTAATGCTTAAATGATCACTTCTAATGTCCTTGCCTGGTCCACATATTCATCTGTTTTCATGGATACCAGAGAAGAAATTCAATGGCCATTCATTCAGCTGTTAAACATTCAAGAGAGAAAAAAAAAAAAAAAAGTTTTTAAAGGGATTACAGAAGGCAACTTCCAGAAATGTTTCTGTGTGATTGGAAGAAACATATGGTACAGTGTGTGCAAGCCCAAGGCAATTAATTTGAATGGAATAACTTTTGAGGTAAGAAATACTTCACCACATTGATTTTATTGTGGTAGTCTCATTTAATAGTCACTTTTTAAAGGAAAAAAAAAAACTAATTCCAAGAATCATTATGCTCTGATTTATTTTATTTTTTAATTATTGAAAAATAAAGTGTTCACACTCACCTTTAGTGTTTTTGGCATAATCAACATCAAAATATGCTACAAGCAGTGGAGCTTGGAAATCATTGTAGTTGTCATGAGTTCTAAGGCCAACCAATCCATGACTGTAATAAATGTAAAATTCATTAAGGCATCACATTCATCACTTGGGTATCTACAATAACAGCTGATAAAAATGCATTTTTTCCTTTATGCAAATTTTGATAATTAAATTCCAGGTCAAAGTCCATTGCATGCTTAGAACCATTATGTAGCATACTGCATAATGGTTCAGCACAACTCCAAACTACTTTAGTTCTGTCATCAGAGCTATAGTTTTTCTGGAAATGTATCTGTAGTTTCCTGCAGAGCTGCCCTTTGATTAACTTAGATTTGGTTTCAGAACCTTTTTAAATTATGGATTTTTACCCAGTCTTGCAAGAGGCTTAGATTAATTTTATTTATGTACTAGGCTAGCTATGGTGTCAGCTTGACAAGCAAGAAAAGTTGTTTCCAAAGGTGACTGTCTACATTGCCAGGAATTCATCCAGGCATAGGTTTTGAAATGTGGGACCCAGGACTGAATCCTGCAGCATCCTTGGGTTACCGTATGGGTAATATTGTGATAGGTTTTAACCTATGCCTGTTACTGAGGTAATCCTTCATACAATTATAAAGAGTAAGGGATTCTGGTTTGCCACAATCTCCAAGTATGCTGGGCCACCACCAATAAGGTGCCAAATGCTCCAGCAAAGTAAATCTATATTGCCAACAGGTATTTTTCTTGAGCATTTTGTGAATGCCTTAATGAGGAAGTTCATTGTCTTCTGTTAAACACCTAGGTTTAAAGCCAAACCACTTATCAGATTCAAGGTTTGCACTGGAGTAGTGAGTATCTAGTTTGTGCAGCAAGAGTCTTTCCAGTAACTTGCCCAGTACTGGTAACATGGCAATAGTTCTGTATGACTGAGTTATTAGGTGGTTTTTCTGGGTCCTTTAATTAAGGCAAACATTTACCTGTTTCCATGCTGTTGGGAATACACCTTGACTCACTTAACTTCAGTTCTGTTAATTGTAACAGATAATTCCTCAGAGATAAATGGTGCTTCTGTGGTTGTAACTATTTATCTATCATTTTCAGCTCATATGTGCCTAGAGATCGCTGAAAAATGTTTTCTGGTCCAGATGACCCTTTGCCAGAGAATTTCCATCTTGGGGCACCACCAGGGAACAGCATTTGTTCTTGATTGCTTCTTTTTCATCAAGGCTTCTGCAGCCCTCCCAATAGTTTCAGTTTTGGCACTGGCATGTACATCAATATTATGATGATTATTATTCTGTGGGAGGTTTCCCTGAGGTTTCCTTGTATTTTCCCCAATTTGCCTTTATGTTAAAGCTGATAATATTGTGGGATAAGGTAACAAGGCGGAGCAGCTGGAAGGTGATGTGGTCGGAGGTAGTCCAGGCCTCTTGAACTTTCCAGTTTGAAAATTCAGGAGCTATGGCTTGGGTAGCCATAGTAACGTCTGTCACACTTTCAGGCAACGTGTGGCTGTTTGATGATTGTAAGTGGTGATGTAGCCATGAAGTCCATCTTTTGCCCATTGTGAGAGCCTGTTCTATTTATGGCTATGCCATAATGGCGACCTGCAATTTGCATCCATTGATACTATTATTTTAGTACTAAGTAAGAGGCAGAGAACATTTTGCAAATACTATATACTGAGACCAATGCTTTCACCCAGTCTGCAGTACAGTGATATGGCATGAAAAAACCAGAGGTGATATGTACATAAGATAAAGGGGGTTGCAGAGGTTATCTTGGTTACTGTTATTTTAGCATTTATTAGCATGATAACCACCCAAGTTGTATCCATGGAGGATTCAATTATCCTGTAGTTCTTAGGGTATCCTTGGATCCCACTATCGTGGGTGTAGAGTTCCTGGACACAATGACAGACAGGATAGGATGAGAGGGAGGGCTTATGCTCTTCATTAAACACATACAATTAAGAAAATTGCATCTAGTGGACATGGTGGCCAGTGCAACAATGAGTCAGTTTGGTATGACATGAGCAATGGAAAAACAAAAATGAGGATAGGACTATGTAATGAGTATAACTGTACAGACAGAGTGGGCCAGTAAATCAGAATGCTATATAATGGAGGATTAACTTGCCAGATACTGATTGGACCTTGTGGGTTGGTCACTCACATAAGTGAGACTTGTGGATTTATTAGATGATTGTTTCCTACACCAGCATGTTAGAGGCAATAAGAGAAAGCAATTGCTTTTGATCTGATTATCAACAGTGACCCTTCATACACTAAGATTCTGCAGACAATACCTACTAGGTGGCAGTAATTACAGGTAGTTCGACTTTACAAGTTAATTTGTTCCTAGCACTCACTCGTAATGCAGGAATTTATTTCCCGTAGACATAAGGTTAAAAATAGGGGTTACCTTCTCAACAATGAAATTAGTTAGCGAATTTGTTTGTTTAAATAATGATTGATTTATCGAAAGAAATGAAAACACAGCCTGTAAAAGCAAGAAAATAATAATAGAGAAATCATTTACAACTTACAAATGTTAAAGAATGTTTATTCTTCATCATTGACTAAATGCACACTCTTTGATCACTCATTATTGGCTTGGCACTCGCTGGTTTATTGCACAAGGAGTCGTCGTTTTCAGAAGTGTTTCAAGAGATTTGTTTCCAAGATACTCTTTTAATTATGAATTTTGCGATTGCATGCATAAGCATTTTTTAACGGCACACACAAATTACAACTAACAAGATTCGCATGGGGTAACAGGTTTATGAAGCTTAAAAGAAAAGAAAAAAAAGAATAAAGAAAAGATTCTGAAAATTTGTTTTTTATACAATTGAAGATTCAGTAAAGGGGAAAACACATTTCACTGTAATAACGTAAAAACCACACAATCCCAGCTATTGCTTTTTTTGCAAGTGCAAGAAGATAGTTTACTACCCATTTTTATAATTGCTTGCAGTAACAGAAAAGCCCAATAAACAGGAAAGTGCAAATTGGTTTTGTTTTATGGCCATAACCTCCAGAAAACTGCATTAGAAAAATATCAAAGGAGCAATTGATTCTTATAAAGGAACATATGATAACGATAAGTGTAGTGCATTTTAATGATTCGAATTGGTAGCTAATACAATTTACAAACCACACTACCTTTTATATGGCCTTAAGGTCACACTTGTGACCTTAAAATTGATATTTTAGAGATAAATAACTTAGTTATAGAGAGAAAATTAACTTCCTAGATCAGTGGATCCCCAACCTTTTTCATCGGAGGGCCACATAGAAAATTCATAACAAATGGCAGGCCGGAGTCTGTGCAATTTTGACAACTAAAAACACTGAAAACCAAAAAACACAATTTTAGCAACTTCACCAGGTCAAACAGAGTGTACAAGATATAAAAAGTTATAAACAAGGGATATTTATTGTAAATAAAGACAGTCACATTAAAAAACAATTTTTATTATTATAATTACTTTTGTTGTTACAGAAATAGCAAATCAATGAGATGTTTGTGGTTGTTTTGATTTAGCAATAATTGAAATGTTAGGTTTAATAGTAGAAGTCCCAATCTTAAGTCTTGCAAATGTTCATCTGTCATTCTTGATCGATGTTTGGATTTCATATATTTCATTTTTGAATATTTGTTCACATAGGTAAGTGCTACCAAAAATAGAAATTTCTTATTGCTAATTTTTTTAATTCTGGAAATTCATTTTCTGTCAAAGTTTTATAAAAGTTAATTAATGTTTCATTTTTCAATAATGTTTTCAGGTTATCATTACTTTGAAGATCTACGATTCCTAATTGTAAATCTTCATCTATTTGTGAAACATTTAGATCAAATGGATTCTGAAATAATGTAAATAATTCTATTGTTTACAAATCAACAAAATCTATCAACAAATGCTTCCATCAATAATTCAAGATTTCAGAAAAAGTTGTTGGTAGAAAAATCAGTTGGGCATATTATTATATAAACTTTCACAACACAAAAAATGGGAAATATTTTGTTAAATTTGATTTAAATAATTTATTTAAAATTTTGTCTGAAATGCTTTAATATTGTAGAACAAGTCATTTACAAGTAGATCGTGACTTTGAAGTTTTTTATTCAATGTATTCAAATTGTTCACAAGTATCTGTTAAAAATGTAAGTTCCCATAACCATTTAAAGTCTGTTAATTCTGGGACTGGTTTTAATTTTTCATTCATGAATATGTTTATTTCGGTTCTGAGTTGAAAAAATTAACACATTACCGCGACTCAACCATCGCACCCCCGTATGATACAAATCACCATATTCGCTTTCGATTTTCTCCAAGAAAATTTTAAACTGACGATGGTTCAGGCCATTTTTGCATATAAAATTCACAATGCTAATTATAGTCGACATGATTGAGTTAGAATACAAAAATTTACCACACAATGAAATTGCATAGGTCTTGCAATGTTTTTGGAATCAAAATATTTATTAACATGGCCAATGAAACCAATATTTTTTCCAACTATATTCTTTGCCCCATCGGTCGTAATTGCTGTCAACAATTCCCAACCAATCTGCACATCTTCAAACACTTTTGATATGCTATAAAATGTTTTCACCAGAGGTTCTATTCTTCAAGCTTTAAAGCAGCCGGTTCTTCTGTGACTTCAAAATTGATTTATACCGCATATGTAAGTGAGTAACTGTGCTGTGTTGGTAATATCTTCACTTTTATCAATTGCAATCGAAAAAAAATTTATAAAATCTGTAACTTTGTTTCAGTTGATCTTTAACATTAGCAGAAAAGTCTTCGATTCTTCTTGCTAAAGTTGGCATTGATAAACTTATAGCAGCAAAGTACTTAACTTGATCAGGACATTTCTTCTGCAATTGATAGGCACACTCTTTTCAAACTCGCCATCAGTAAAAGCCCTCCCTTCTTCAGCAATGATTTGAGATGCTTGCAAACTAGCTCTAATTAAATTTAAATTCTGATTAGTGAAACATGTCATCTGTTGTTGTTGCCTCTTGAAATCAAAGCTCTGCTCTTGTAATTTCTTGTTTCGCAACTCTCCTTGAAGTTTATCGTAAGTTGAGGCATGTTTTGTCATATAATGCCATTTCAAATTATATTCTTTCAATACAGAAACTGCTTCCTTACATATAAGGCAAGTACATTGGTTATTGTCCCTTATAAAAAAAATAATTAATTGACCAAAGTTCATTGAAGACATGACATTCGGAATCAATTTCTTTTCCTTGACACCTTGATTCGCTAAAATTAAAAATTCAAAAGTTAAATAAAATTTAAAATATGCATTTATACAAATAGCACTAATAAATTGTTGCGCATGATAATCAGTGCAGCGGCCCAATGACTATGGTCTGAATGAGAATAGCTGACCAGGAGAAAGATTAATACGTGTACTTGTATTTACATTGCAAACTGCAAAGAATGCATTGCATACAATTTTCACTAATACTTACTTGATTAATATTTAGATTAGTGTTTAGCAATTGTTTTAACAGTCACTTATTTTAAGTTTACTATTTCACTTTTTGACAACTCACGTTTGCCGGAAATACTCGAGGCTATAAACTTATAGCCTTGGGATTTCCGCCATCACAAGAAACACTGCTCTCAAGTGGAAGCGCACAGAGTTGCAACTATGTCACAAAATTACATTTGGACACATTTACATTATATTTTGATTAAAAATATCCTTATATATGATATGTAACAACCAAAAAAGATTTCTATAGAATAAATTTCATGAGGCTGATGAAATCATCTGGCAGGCCAGATCTGGCCCGCAGGCTGGGAACCCCTGTCCTAGACCTTGAAACGAATTACCAAATAACAATGTGTCATTGGGTTTACATTATGATATTTTAACGATAAGATGGTGTCTCTGGAACAGATTAATATCTTAAAGCGGGCTACACTGTATTGTATAGCTATGCACGTGGTTGGGAATGCAGTATTTATGAATGTTTAACATTCGTTTTTTGCAATTAATGTTCATATTTTCGATTTTGTTAATACTTGGGAGAAAAAAACTCTTAAAGCAAGAACTGTCTGTAATGTGTTGGTAGAGATTTACTTAAAGCTGTAGTTACTGTCAAAGGCAAGGGAATGGGCTTTTGCTTCATAAAGATGACCACAGTGGTCTCAGACAGTTTAAATTCTATGCAGTGGGACCAAATGAAGTTACCAATAGCAAATTCTAAATGGAAGGCACTGAGACATTATTGTAGAAGCTACAAGGCTTTTTATACCAAGTAAGAGATACAGTTCAAGTCAAACCTAAATGGTTGTCAGCTGAACTTGCGAAACTCATGGCAGCAAAGAAAAATGTATTAGATCCACATTCATTATCAGGTGATATAGATGCCTACAGTAGATGTAAACTAATCCACAAAGTCAGAGGTTAGGTAACCAAAGGCAGGTGAGAAGTTGAAGGCAAAAAAGAATGCAAAAAAAACACCACACCAAAGGCTTCTCATTTACATAAATATCAGAAGGAAAGGGAGAAGGCACAATCACCAGACATGAATGGATTAACTGTTGATCTCACTAAGAGTGCAGACAAACTGAATGAGTATTCTGCACTTACATTCGTAAGCAAGGAATTTTTTAGGAATGGGGATGTCAAAAGTGTATCAAATTCTAACATGAGCTGAATTGTGATAAGCGAGAGGAAAGTGGAGAAACTGTAGAAACTAATTATAAAAAGAGACATGAGTGGATGGGATCTATCCAGTTATATTAAAAGAGTAAGCAAACCTTTATACATGATTATGAAAGCATCCTTGGATTTGAGGAGATCTCTATGGACTAGAGACGTAAATGTATCCCCAATTCATAATGGGGAGGGGATTAAATTGTAACAAGTATTTAGACTTTTAACCTGATTTCTGTTCCAGGGTAAATAATGGAGTCATTAGTTAAGAGGCAGGACCATCTCAACAGGAATACATTTACTGCAGTCACAGCAAAAATTTAAGGGGCAGTCTTGTCTGACCAATCTGATTGAATATAACCTAGTAACGAAGGAACTAGATGCCAAAAATAACTGATACCATAAACTCAAATTTCAGAAAAGCTTTAGATACTGTTGCCCATAAAAGACTGCTATACAAACTGGAGCATATAGAAGCAAGGGCAAGTTTCTACTAGGGATAAAGGGAAGGGTGGGTGGAAGAAGACTGGTTATCAATGGGCACTGCCCTTTGTGTATTAATGTTGTTAGTGGAGTCCTACAAGGTTCAGTGCTGGGTCCACTGTTTTCAATAATTTATTAATGATACTAATGAAGGTATAAACAGGCTTCTCTAAATTAGCAGGGTAATCAAAAAAATAATAATAAAAAAGTCAGGCAGATGGGCAGTTCAAGTTTAATATTGACAAATTTACCTAAATATTGTCTTATTTTATAAAAAAAGATGAAATATTTCTTCACAACCCAGCAAGACGTTAATTTGTGTTAGAGTATAAATAAGTTTAAAACACACACAACAAAATGAGTTCAAAGCAAACAGAATATAAAAAAAAAGTTAAATTTGATGGAGAGAATCCTTCCCCAATAGTTTTGCTTGAATAAGTCTGATTTCTGTTGAGTAAAGGTCCTATCGTACTGCCATTTCATATCTTTTATACATTTTTTTACTTCACTTTGTCTCACCTGATTCCACCCTCTAAACTGACATTGTCATAAAGGTAAAATTAATGGAAATTGGTGGTAATCTCACAAAATTAGTGAAGACAATTATGGTTAGAATCACTCCACATATCCAATTGCCATGGTGCTTTTAATCACAATAAAGGAGCACATATTCATCCTATTATGGAGGCAGTTACCGTCCAGTGCGATGAACATTGGCACACATCCCGTGTATGTGTGCTTGCAGTTGCAGCTACAAACTTCTAGCTCCAACCAGTGATTGTTGCTTGCACTTGTGCCACTCTTTGTTTGCCTCACATGACCAAGAGGCTGGGCATTCTTTATTTTCATACTAACATTTATATTCAGCTGATGAAGAGTCAGACCTGAAAGATTGTTTTAATTTGTTTTATTAAAGGATTCTACCTCAACTTATTTGTTTCCATTTCTCCAGAGTAAACAGTAATTTTACCTTTATCATAAATACTGCAGTCGGGCCTTTTTAACCTTAAATGTTAATGTCTTAGGTTACTGTATGATACCAGCCTTATCTTCATTTTCCAGCAGCTATGCTCTTACTCCCAAATTAATCCTTTTCCACAGTACACTGACACACTTGTTTGATTTCAATAAATCAATAAGAACATTTAATAGCTTTTTAAGGGGGAGGAGTTGGCCAGAGATGATTTTTTGATCAAAGATTTTTTTGGTTACAGCAAGAACGTTTTGGCAAAAATTAGATAAAAATTTCTGCATTAAAAATTAACCTTTACTACTCATACTGTATTGTGCTGATAAACAACCTATAGAGTTTTTCACCAGTACAATGCCTTCAAACATTAGCTTACCTACGAATTTTTGTGGATTTCTGTTTAGATTGCTTGCTAGACTGTTTCTTAAATAGTGTTGCAGTTGTCTGCAAAACTGTTTAAGAAAGAGTTGTAGACTTTGCCCACTTCTGAACTTTTGAGTTCAAGCTTTTATTTATAACAAAGCATTGCTTTTTATTTTAGCAAAACTGAATATGCATCACAGGGAAGCCAATAATAGTACACTGTTAACAGAATGAAAGTAATATAATAATAACAAAAACAGTAAAGAATACATTAGGAACTTACATAAGGGAAGAATGTCTAATTAGACTATATTACTTAATTGAACCAAGTGAAGGAGAAAGACTGACATTCTGCAAATTGCCAAACAAATCTAACTTCAGTTCATCTGTAATTGAGGAGAGTCTGTTCATAGGATTGTATTTCTTAAAATCACTGTTGGATAGATATATGTGGAAAGTGAGTTGATTCCTGGTTGGCTTAGGAGGAACATGATCAATTGCAATAGGCCTAGAGAACGTTATAAAGAAACCCAAGTTGAGCTAGGGTTCTTTACAGTTTTGAGATGAAAGTACAGAGTGATTGATAGTAACAGGAATGGTAGAATAGAGCATTTAGACTCTGCTCCAAGCCTTTCTAAGAGCTAAGGGTTAAAAGAGTTAAAATGTCAAAGGTCACAAGGCTGCATTAGTTCTCATGCATAGTTGAGAAGAACTGTTCCATATAAGTTACATTTTTTAAATAGATTATTTATTTTAACATTCAATAATTAAATACAAAAAATATAGTTACTACAAATGATTTTCTGGCTCTCAGCTGAAATGGGCAGAAATTATCCCCCCCTCAAGAGTTTGCCAATGCCCTTGAAGTCGTCAAGATATCTGCATAGCATATATAGATCAACATTCTAAGGAATTAAAGCTATTTGTAAAACCATAATCAACCCTTCACAATAATTGAACTAAAGGAATCCATTATTAAATCACAGTAGTGCTGCTGTCCCCAACAGATTCTTATTTAATGCTACATCATTTGTATGACAAGGAATTGCATATATCTTACAGACTTTAATTGTATATTCTTGCAACATTCCACAGTTATAACCTGTCCAAATTCTGAGAACCATCACTCAAATATTCACAATTACTGGTCAATCTATCTTAATAACTGCAATGGTAAAATTCTAGTTGCTATTATCATAAAAATTAAAAATATACTGTGCAAAAAACATAAGTGGCATAGGACCAGAGTACAAAAAGATTAACAAGTAATCTGAGAATTTATTTAAGAATATGACGGGGGGGGGGGGGGGGGGGGGGAAAGCAAGCCAGGTTTAAAATTTGTCTGGAATTTTGCCCAAGCATGATTCTTTCCACTTTTTTTGGGAAAGGGGGGAAAGAAGTACAACAGCCCAGTTGAGTGTGCAAGGCTCAGGTTAAAATTACAGTATGGCTTGTTCTTGTTAACAGGAGAAGCTTTTTACAGGGAGGAAGTACTTAAATAGTAGAGATGCAAGAATATTCACTGATGCCACTGAGGCAGTATTAGATGGGTCAGAAAACTGCTAGCTTGGAGAATATAAACAGCAAAGTGCAGCAGTCTGGAAATCATGGTGTGTGATTACTAGGCCTGCTGGGGATCTTATGTAACAAGCAAATATGGGCTGAGTTATAGATATGCAAAGTAAAAACAGGTAAACATACTTGCTTGTACACTAATGCTAGGAGCACAGTAAATAATTTAAGAATCAAGTACTGGTCAGGTCATCAAAATCAGGTAGTTGGGCTTAACAGAGCCTTTCTTGGTAACAGCAACCCTTTGTTCTACTCACTAATCTTGTTGCCCTTCTCTGTACTCATTCCAGCAGCTCTACATCTTTCCTAAAATGCCTCAAGACCTGTATGCAGTACTCATGGGGTGGAATGACCATTACCTTAAACAAGGGGATGACCTCCTTATCCCTCCTAGTGAAATCCTGTATATCATTGGCAAGATCCCATGAGCTACTCATGCAGCTCATCTGCACTGATCAGAAAACTTCAGATCTGAATGCACAATTATCCACAGGGCTTTTTCATTCTCTGCTACAGTGACTGCAGTACTGCACAACTGGTACATTACTTTGGGATTACATCTACCCATATACAGTACTTTGCATTTGTCAATGTTAAACTTCATTTGACAACTCTCAGCCCATCTGCTCCTCAACTTTTCTAGATCCTGTTGCAGTAGCATACTGTCATTAACAACCCTACCAACCTTCATATCATCTGCAAACTTGGGCATTAAGCCTGATATACCTTTATCAATTTCACTGATAAATACAGAAAACAATGGGTCCAACAGGGAAACCTGGGTGACTCAACTAATAACACTAGTCCACAAAGAGCAGTATCCATTGATTACCACTGTTTTCTCCCACTCAATCATCCCTTTATCCACAGCAGTAACTTTCCATTAATACCATACTGATCCAATCTATACAGTAGTCTTCCATGTGCAACAGTATCAAAAGCTTTCCTGAAATCCAAGTATATGATATCACTATTTTTTGCATACAGTTCCTTTGTGACCATATCATAGTATCCAATCAAATTGGTCACACAAGACTTCCTCTTAATAAACCCACAGTGTCTGAACTATAACTGTAGTCTTGTCTAGATGATCCTACAGTGCTGCTTTAATCAGCGACTCCATTATTTTCTCTGGAACAGAAGTTAAACTGACAGATCTGTAACTACTCTTGTCATCTTTTGATCCTCTTTGTGAATTGGGGACAAATTTGCACATCTTCGGTACATGGGGGACATCCTGAGTCCAGTGATGTACTCAATCATAGCTAAGGGCCTGTTGGTTCCTTTGTTGCCTTCTTAAATATAACTGGATAGATTCCATCCACCCCAGGTGCCTTTATGTTAAACTTGGACAATTTCTCCTCTACTTTTCTCTCAGTTATTACAAAATAACATTTAGATTCCTGTTAGTTTGATAAGCTTCTGGCCTGCTCTTCCCTACAGAATTCTTCATATGTGAATGTAGAGGCAAAACACTCATTCGGTTTGTCAGCTACCTGAGCAGAATCATCAATCGCACCATCAATACAAAGTGGACCAATCTGATTCATCCACTTAGAGTTTACTTACCCGTATTCCCGTCCGCTGGGGTACGTTCCAGACCCAACTGGGTTCAGCAAGTTAATTCTATAATTTTTACTCTAATTTCAGAGCTGAAACTCCATAGTTCGAGCCAGAGCTGTTTCCTTGAATTTTCCCACTTCAATTTTCAAAATCTTCTATTGAATTTCACGCAAATGACAAAAATGTGATATCAAGTGTGTATTTTTTAGGCCTTTCTGTTATTTTTCTAACCCCACCCTAATTAACCTATGGCTTATGAAACCCGATACTTGATTTGTTTGTTTTGGAGCAGGAGTTTCTGTTTACAGAGCAGAGTTTTTTGTAGAGCGAAGTGCGAAAAGAAGCCATTCATTACGTCACACTGTTGCATGTACAGCTACATCAAGAAGGGAAGGAATGAAAATAAGACACCACGAGCTACTGTTATTGACATAAGCAATAAAGCGAAACAGTAGCAACAACTTTTTGTAAGGCGAAAAGATCATATTTCTTTTCTTCAATGTGTATTGCACCTACTAACAGAAAATCAGGAAAATTCATCATTTAGAAATGGGGAAAAGACGGGTGTAAAACTGATAACACTGCAATGCACATTTGATAAAAAAATTGCTTTATTGTAATTGTTTTGAGGAAACAAAATTCGAACAACTGTATCCTGGGTTTGATCTTCTAACGAAATTTCGAGAAAATATATATTTTTATTTGTAGCTGCATTATAAACTTCGAAAACTGGTGCATCAAAGGAAAGGGGGAGAGAAAAAAAAACATCCACTATGAATAACTGATTGTTTCTTGAAATGTGTATTCATCACAAAAACTGCAATATTTTCTAACAATACAAAGCTAACAGATTGCAACTAACGGCTGCTCAAAAAGTATCGTTAGAAGATATTTGCTTGTTATGCTTTGATGTCATCGCAAAGGGATGAAATTCTGTTTTAGTTCAGAAGCCAAATAAAAATAAATTCACTATCCACGGTAATAAAGCTATTCTGAGCTGCAATAAACAGATAAACCCCACTGGAAAATAGACTTACTCCCCATCACTTTTCTTGTTTTACTGTGGTTTTTGTCGGAATGCTGCCCACCAATTATCAATTTTTCTTCTTCCATGTTCAAATAATCCACTTCGCAAAATTCGAAAGTGCCTACATGTTTGTTATTTGGTTTTTAGGAGCACTAGCAACTAAGGCCATATTGCTCCATGAATATGCAGTGGTCATTCCCTGATCTTTCCGCATCCTCCCTATTTGGTGGTCACAGGCTCGAACCCCAGTCGAATCAAGAAGCGTGTGCTACGCACTGCTGCTCCTTCCCACCTGGCTACAGAAGCGCCTGAAAGTGGTACATCAATTAGGAGCAAAAACGGTTTCCCCCAACATAATGAATTACTTTATAGGTATAATAAAGGACAACTACTGATGATTTTCCTGACTGGAAGGAAGTGTCCACAATAAAGCTTCTGTACAAGGTGAAAACATGCAGTCACTCAAAGGATAAGCAATACAGCGATGTTTGAAATTTATAATGCAGTTCACTAGCTAATGTTTCCAGAGGAATTATTCTGAATTTCTCAAATGAGCACCAGACCAAAATCAAACTAATTAGTACTTCCACATCCTAGGGTGAACTGACTAATTAGAACTTCAGCATCTGATGAAAAGTTGTGCACACTGATATATGATGGCTACAGCAATAATGTAAAGAGACTAAGCAAAATAATGTTAGAAAGTAAAAATGCAAAATATTGTTCTCTAAAACAATTGCAGTTTCAGCATCCTAGGATGAAGCTGACTTAGAACTGCAATGCTATTTTTTTTATTTATTTTTTTTTTTGTGTGCGTTTTTGTATGGGTGGCTCCTAGAACAAAAGTTCATATCGTGTCTTAAAAAACAAAAAAAAAAAACCATCCCACATAAGAATATCCCATGTTGGATGAAGACAGATGAAAAGGAAGGCAAAAGAGAGAGAAAGAAAAAGTTTTTCATCCCGCACAGGATGAAAGTGACAGGAAAGAAAAAAACTGTTTGTGAGCTTATGTGCATGTTCTGTTTTGTGTTTTGGCTACCTGAAAGCAGTGATCACCTGGATTACTGCCTCCAGGTACTTGTCCCTAGCAGGAGGGACAAGCCTCCCCTACTATCTGCATGCCCTCCTCCCTGGGGAACGAGTTTCCCAGGGAGGAAAGAAAAACTTGTATAAGATGGAGAGGGAAGGAGAAAAGAGGAGAATTATCCCGGCCCAGGAAAGCCCTAATCCAGGATGGATTGCTAGAACAACACGAGAGAAAAAAAAAAATTTTTAAATAACAAAAATTTAAAAAATAATAATAAATAATGTAAGTGAAAGTTAGCTCTCTGGACCTTTACTTGGCCTTCTCCCCACCAAAAGGGTATTTTTTATTCTCTCTCTGGTTGGAATATTAGGTCTTTCCCCTAAGGAGTTTTTTCCTTCAAGTAAAAGGGAATTGGAAATTTCATGAAAATTAACCCTGTTTTTCTTCAATCGGTAAACAGCTACTCTGTCAGTGCAAGAGAAGTGACTTTATTACAGTTCAGAATGGAATTCAAGCATTGAAACATGACATTTTATGGTGAATTTTTTGGGCATTGTGTGATGATGAAAATTCAATTTTTCGATGGTATCAAATGCATATCAAGGAAATATTGAAGTATTCAATAACAATTACTTACAATTTCCGAATCCCTCACTACGAGTAACAGATTGTTCTCACAATCTGTTACTAGCAGCACTTTTTTTTTCCCTCGTTTGTACACCAGGTGAGATGCATGTGAAGTTCCTTCGACATCAGTTTTCGAAGTTTATATAAGAAGATCAAATATACATCCACGAAACTGCTGTTTCAATTTAGTCCTCTAGGAACAATTACAATAAAGCGAACTTTTTTTAATGAAATGTGCATTGTAGTGATCAGTTTTATAACAGTTTTTTCTTTTGATTTCCTTCCGTTTCCAGTATGGCTTCCAATAGATGAATTTCCTTGATTTTTTGTTAGTAGATAATACATATTGAAGAAAGGAAATGCAATATTTTAGTTTTTCAAAACCAATTCGCTGCAATTCTTTCGTACAACAATTACGAAAAAGCAGTGAAGCGAACTGCTGTGAGAGAGAGCCATGCAAAATAGTGTTTGCAAGTAATGATGCTCAACTGTTTGTTTTCCACAAAAGTTGTTTACAGTTTCATTTTCTCCTGGATCACCTTGGTAATGCTAATGACAAGCTTGACCAGTCGATTATCTCTCCATGTGTGTTGATTCGTTTTAGCCAGAGGCATAAATTTTTGAACTAGTGATGTAACATTTTATTTTCAAAGCTTGGATCTTGTTTTGCCAACATCAAAATTTAATAAATTGAAATGTGATAATACATTTTTGCTGTTTTTGAGTGAATTAAGTTTTTGCTGAGTGCTAAAGGTAAGAAATCAAGGAATATACTTCTGTTTATGTATATTGAGAGTTTCAATTCTGTAAATTGAGTAGAAATTATTAGTTTTCTTCAGGGGGGGACAACTTTTTAGTGAGGGGTGAAAATTAGTCTTAAAACAGGGCAGACTTAGACCTGCTTAAGGAAACAAGTCCTTAATGTTTTTTTTTTGTATCCTTTGCCAAAGATTTCTCTTAATGTGACTTTGTTTGCCTAACCTCCTTTGTGACTTGATTACAGACTATCTTATATCTACCATAGGCATCTGTGTCACCTGATAATTTATATGCAATTTTCTTCTCTGCCACAAGTCCCATTAGTTCATTGACATCCATTTAGGCCTAAACCTTGGAACAGTATTTCTGTAGTTGGTATGAAAAGCCTAGTACCTTCCACAATTAATTCCTTGAATGCTTCCCATTTAGAATTTTCTGTTGTTTTTGGTTGGTTTGTGGAATGGGCTTCCATCATTTGTTGAGGTTGATGGCCTAAACGGGTTTGGGGCTCAGCTGGGCGGGTATTTCGAACGAACAGAGGTGAAACGGGAGTAGTGGCTGGTTCCACTGTACAGAGCTTATAAGCTGTCTGAAACAACTGTAGTCATTTACAAAAGCAAATACCCTTCCCTGTACAACTGATGATAGTTACAACTTTGAGTAAATCCCAAATCAGTACACTGATCACTGCCGATAATTAGATCAAGAGTATTACTCCCTTTGGTTGTCTCTCAAACATGCTGCAGTTTTTCTCACTTTTCCTCTTGTATATTAATGAGGATCTATGACGGGAACACCTATCCATAGTTTTGCTGATGACAGCACATTGCATTCCACCTTCCAGTTTGAGAAACCTTTCCTCGCACAAGCAGCTTCACCTTCTGAAATATCCACTACCTATTCCTTAAATGGCAATTTCCAGGTAATTCTCCAATGGGGCAAAGATGATTTAGTTAATTTCAACCCTTCTAAAACTGTCCTGTCTTATATCTCACAAAAAAGGATTCTTCTGCTGCTGTACTTATCTTTGGTAACACTCAGATGTCTAGACAAGTTCACATTTCTTAGGAATTTGAACTGACTTTTAATCTCTTGGCATAAGAACATCGCAAATATTGCTTTCTCTGCATCTAAAAAAGTGTTCTCTTATCCTAGGCAATTTTCTAAACTATTCACTCTTTACAAATTGAAATATGCTCTACCATAGAATATTGTTCCCACATCTGGGGTGTTGCCCTCCCCCAGAACCTCAAGGCTTCTAGACTTCATTCAAAAGAATGGCAGTCAGGTTAATTAATGACCTATCTCTTACAAAGTCTTTTCTGCTTCACATGTGTTCTTTGTCTGCTGCATGCCTTTACTACAGATACTCATGGGCACTTCTGAATTGGATTTTCTAATTCTTCCAAACCAGTCAACTATTTTCCATCCAACTTCAAACTCACAGTACCAACATTTCTTCTTCCTCATTTATCTCTTGAACAACCTTTCACATGTATTTCCTGATAATTCAACTGTAATGTAACAAGTATCTTCTGTCTTTCCAACCCATGCATAGTACTATAAATTCTAGTACCTTTTGCAAAATTGTGGTTTTCATTGAGAGAGAGAGAGAGAGAGAGAGATCAAGTGGTTTAACTGACTCAGTTAATCAAATGGGTCAAGGTCAAAGTTTTGCTGGTTACTACAAATATTCCAATGCTATTTCTCATCCAATCAAGAGTTCACAATACTCGGTTTAATGTACACAGCATGTTGTAATAAGAAACATAAGGGCTACTTAAAAAAATAAAATTGTGATTATGCAGAGTACACACATACACTACATACCCCATCTTACCACACACCAACTTCATAATTGGGAGAACACTCAAGTAGTATGCATTTACATTCAAGTTTCCTCCAAATGTATCCAGATTAAAAGCATTTAGCACAACCAACTTGTTGCTCCAAAAGACTGATTTACATTAATTCACTAATTTATGACACAAGGTACACAGTTCAGTGTCTCTTGTACCACAATCAACAGTGCAAATTTGTTATTGAAGGTTTGTAAGCTGCAGCTCTGGCATAAAAATTCATGGCACCCAACTATCTACATGTTAGGTTTGCCTGAAGTGGCTGGTAGCTCCAAACACAGGTTCTCCAAGGTTGGAGAAGGTGCCAGCAGTTGCAAGTCATGCTACTGTCAATCAGTATTTTATACACTTACCTGGTAATTTCATCGGCTCTGTCACCTCTGACTTTTTTTTTTTAAATGTCTCCTCAGCAGGTTACCAACTGTTCCCTGGGCAATAATAAAACACATTTTCTATATGACATCCAACTATCATTTCCCTTTTACACTGTTTTCTCCTTCTACATGCTCACTTTCACTTTATGTATTTGAAATTAATTCTACACTACCTGCTGATCACCTATAGAAGCCAAAATATTTGCATATACAGTGGATTCCAGTTATTTAGGGCAAATCTTAAAAAACAGAAACCAGTCTCAGTATGATTGATGACTTTTGAGGTTATGATGAATGTTGTGGAGAGATCCAATATTCCTTACATTTCGAGGGGTACAGCTTTAAAACTGTGTTTGCAGGCTGGCCGGCTAGTTAGTACACCGGACCAAACCTATTGGTAACTCTCTAGGAGGCTTCGGGATCAGCTAGTGTATGATCTTGCTACCTCTACTCTGCTAGATAGTGACTGGAGGAAGTCAGAGTAGTGTGCATGCAGGAAGCATTGTCGAGGCCACGTTATGTCAAGGATCTGGGTACAGTCTTACCACGTGTACGCCACATCCAAAAATTTCATTACTTCATACAGCATGTCCCACCCACTTTTTCTTACTATTGAATACACCATGAATTGTCAAACTAATAGAGCAAGCTTATCTGCAAAAAGATCTAAACCTCCCAAGCACTTCCTAATTCATTTCACAAACATATGTGGTCTCAATTCTAATCTCAATGATGTCCATTTCCACTTGCAGTCTGCCAAACCCCATGTACTTTTTCTGACAGAATCTCAGTTATTGGTTGATTCAACTACTGCTCATCTCAGATGCCCAAATTATTCACTGTATGATTCCTTTTGCCTCGAAGGTGGTACCTGTGCATATGTCCGTTCTGATGTTCCCTGTCAAAGACTTGGCAATTTGGAATCTCCTCTCTTTGATTTTCTCTGGCTTAAAAATCTCTCTACCTCATTGTGTCAAATTCATCTGTTGTCTCTACCATTCTCCCAACTCCACTAATCACTTGGAGCTCTTTGACTTCCTTTCTTTGCAACTCTACTTTCTCCAGTCCAACTTTCCTAACAATGAGGTAATTTTCCTTGGCGATTTTAATGTTCACAACTCCAGCTGGCTTCCGTTTTCTAGTCACACCAACCCAGCAGGTAGAGATGCTGAGGCTTTTGCAATTACTAATGACCTAGCACAGATTGTTCATTTACCTACAAGAATACCAGACAATCCTAATCATACAGCCAATACGCTTGATCTTTTCCTTTCTCACAAACAACCCTTCTACGTACACAGTCAAAATGAGGTCCTTTAGGCACTTCAGATCACAACTTGGTGATCTGTCTCTTCTACAATGGAACCTTTATCTCATGGCTATTCCCAACCTAGTGTTGTTTGGCATTAGAAGAATGCAAAATGGGATGACCTGCGAGACTTCTTTTCCTTGGTCGGATTACTGTTTCAAAACTTCTGATGTCAACGTTTGCTCAGATTGTGTCAGTAAAATTATTCTTGCAGGAATGGAATCCTTTATCCCACAGTCCACTTTAACATCTTGTCCTTTATCTAAACTTTGGTTTTCCAATAAATGTGCTAAGGCTGTTCAAGAGAAGAATGTTGCATATCGTAATTGGCTTGTTTCTAATTTTTCAGTTTCATTTTCTGCCTACACCAAAGCTCGCAACAATTGTAAAGCAGTTATTAATCACTCCAAACTAGAGTTTGAACAGGCTAAGAGTAGAAAACTTGCTTCTTGCCCTAATGGTAGCTGAGCATTAGGGTCTCTTGTCAAAGCTATTGGCTACAACTTTTGCTCATCTCTGCTCCCACCTCTGTCCAAACCAGATGGTTCTGTTGTCACTTCAGCCAAGGATAAAGCTGACCTGCTAGCATCCCATTTTTCTTCCAGCTCATCTATTAATGATCTTGGAAAAACACCTCCCACCATTCCCAACACGCTCCATTCAATACCTCCTGTGGTCTTCCGTCAAAAGGATATCAGAAGGATTTTGATGAATCTTGATGCTACAAAAGCTCCAGGTCCTGATGGTATTTCTCCACTTGTTCTCAAAACCTGTGCTCCTGAACTTACTCCTATTCTTTGCTGCTTTTTTCACTTTCTTATTCCATGCTGAGGAAATGTCGCGAGCTAGGCCATAATGTCTATGTGTCTGCAATTCTGCCCAGACACGATAGGAGGGATTATATGTTAAGAGCCTTGTGGATTAACTGAAGACTTGAAGGAATCTGCAAGGCTTTAGGGGGTAAATTTCTATCAGCATGGCCCACACTTGTAGGTAGAAGGAATTTGTTTTGTAGAGACGGGATACACTTAAACAAAGGTGGTGCAAAAGTTTTTGCCAGTATTATTGAGGATACCTTAAAGGTTCAGGGAAACTGCTAGTTAGGGGGGATGTGGGTAATACTGACACGCGTTTATCTGATAATATTGGTCAATGTAACTCTTGCACATACCTTAAGAGTTCTTATCTGTTACCCCAACTGGACGTATTATCTAGATGTTCTGGGGGCAAAGACGTTTCACGTGAGCAGGTAGCTAATATCAGGGAAGAGAGCCTAAAAAACTTCAAGGGTTGTGTTAGGGTTGTTAAATATACAAGAACAGTAAATCTTAATTGTTTATACAGTAACGTTAGAAGTGTCGTCAATAAAATGAGCGAATTCGAACTGCTGGTTAAAACAAGTAACGCGGACATAATAGGGCTTACGGAGACGTGGTGCCACCCGGAAATTGGGGATGATGAGTTTCAGTACGGCTTGTATAATGTATTTAGGAAGGATAGAGTAGATAGAAGGGGTGGTGGGGTAATGCTTCTTATCAGAAGCAGCCTGAGTGCGACGATAGCTTTCCCAGATTCAGACATTTCACATGCTAGTATTGAGTCTGTATGGTGTGAGATAGTTGGAAACAAAGGTACAATGCGAGTAGGCGTAATCTACAGACCAGGTGATTGTGAAGACTATGACAAAAGCCTCTACATGCAAATGGAATGGGCAAGTAAGCGTCAATGCCTTATGTGTGATTTCAATTTGCCTCTAATTGATTGGAGTAAATGGGAAGGAAACTCGACATGGGGAACAAAATTTTTAAATCAACTAGATGACTGTTATTTGTATCAACATGTCAGGGAAAGTACTAGAGAAAAGAATATCCTAGACCTCATCATCACACATGAATCAGATGACATAACAGGGCTGACAGTAGAGGAACCAGTAGCAGGAAGTGATCACGGAGTTCTACGGTGGATGATGACGAGAGAGGTAGCAGAAGTAAAAGGCAAAGGAATGGGTTTTAATTTCAGAAAAGGAAATTACGATGCCTTAAGGTACTACATGGCCTCTATTAACTGGGTAGATATCGCGCAGAGAATGAATACATTTGAACTGTGGTACGCTTTTAAAACATTAATCACCGATGCCTTGAATGCCTATATACCATTAAAAAAATACTCCACGAGAAGGGTTCCAAGTTGGATGAATAGTGAAGTTGCCACATTACTTGAGCAGAAAAAGGTGGCATGGAAACGTTACAGAGCAATAAAAAGTACTGAAGCCTATAACAGCTACAAGGTGATGTGTAATAGAGCCACAGAAAAGGTTCGACAGGTAAAGGCAGTTTATGAGAAATCACTAGCAAACAGAGCAAAGAGGGGGGATAAAGAATTCTTCACATATATAAATGCCAAGAAGAGCAGGACAAACCAGATCGGACCTTTACGTAAGGGAAAGGGGATAGTAATAAATACACCAGCTGCCATTGCAGATGAACTCAACAGTTATTTTGCATCGATATTTACAAATGAAAAGCCTTTTGTGGCAATGGGAAATTGTGGGAGCGAAGTTAAAAAATATGTAATTAATGATATTGAAATTTCGCAAGATTATTTAATGAAAAAAACTTTCAAGCCTACAGACTAGTAAGGCTCCTGGAGTTGATGGAATATACCCTATAATCTTGAGAGAGGCGGCAAGCAAGTGCATTGAACCACTGAGGCTGGTTATGCGAGCATCACTAGACTCTGGGGAGATTCCCTTGGATTGGAAAAGTGCAAATGTATCTCCCATACATAAGGGTGGCTCTAAAAGTGAAGTGGGAAATTATCGACCTGTCAGTCTGACTTCAGTAGTAGGGAAAATCATGGAGGCATTGATCAAGGGTGGAATTCAGGATCATTTGGATCGAATTGAAATTCTCAAGGATACTCAGCATGGTTTTGTAAAGGGAAAATCATGTTTAACAAATCTGGTTCGCTATTTCGAAAGGGTCACTCACGAGCTGGATTTAGGGAATAATTTCGACATTGTTTATTTAGATTTCAGCAAAGCTTTTGACTCAGTCCCACATGAGCGGTTGCTTTATAAGCTGGAACAGGTTGGAATCACTGGAAAAATCCTTAGATGGATAGAAGGATGGCTTCAGGGCAGGAGGCAGAGGGTTGTGTTAAATGGCTATTCCTCAGATTGGGTTGATGTAAGAAGTGGGGTTCCCCAAGGATCAGTATTAGGACCACTGTTTTTAATTTTCATAAACGACATTGATGAAGGGATAGAGGGCGTGATGTCTAAATTTGCAGATGATGTTAAAATTGGTAGAGTAGTTAATGATCACTGTCAAGCTGAGCTTCTTCAGAGAGACCTAGATAGACTTCAAGAATGGTCAGAAAAATGGCAGCTGTGCTTTAATCCAACAAAGTGTAAGGTATTACACCTGGGAAACAGTAATCCCAAAATAACTTATTCACTTGGTGGAGTTCAACTAAAGCCAGTACTGGAGGAAAGGGACTTGGGTGTTACGATACGGTCAGACATGAAATTCTCTGAGCATTGTAAACAGGTTGCAAGGAAGGCCCATGGTGTCCTATCGATGATCTATCGAACTTTTGCAAGTAGAGATAGGGACGTGATAATCCCATTATATAAGGCCTATGTTAGACCACACTTGGAATACTGTGTTCAAGTATGGAGACCGCACCTAAAGAAAGACATCGAGCTTCTTGAAAGGGTGCAAAGAAGGGTAACTCGCCTGGTGAGATCGGCAAAAGGGCGTCCGTATGAAGAAAGACTTCGAATATGTGGGTTGCAGAGTTTGGAAACTAGACACCTTAGGGGAGATTTGATTGAGGTGTTTAAGGCTCTGAGAGGCATCAGTAAAATGAATGAGGACAAAATTTTCAAGATTATAAATGATGCTAGAACTAGGGGACATAAATTCAAGTTACGCGGGGAAATGTTTAGATTGGACTGCAGGAAGTTTTATTTTAGCCAGCGAGTTATAAATTACTGGAATAAGTTGCCTTCATGGGTGGTAGAGGCCGACAGTTTGGGGAAATTCAAAGGTCATCTGGATAGTACTTTCGGGTAAGGGAAGCGCATAGGATGATAGGTTTAATTTCCTTTTTATTTATATTTTATTTTTTTTAAAATTATTATTTATTTTGTTTTTATCATTGTTTTGTTCAGATTTTTTTTTTTTTTTTTTTGGCTGGTGCAGCATAAGCCATAGGCTTTCTTGCACTATGCATCCGTTACTAATACTATGCTTATTTTTAGTGACACTCAGATTTCTAGGCAAAATGATCTCTTTTGGAGATCACTCTGACTTCTAATCTCTCCTGGTACAAGCACATTACAAATATTGCTTCCTCTACATCTAAAAAACTTGGTTTTTTTCTTTTGCTCTCGGCATTACTTTTCTTCCAAACAGCTACTCATTCTGTATAAATCACAAATCCACCCTGCCATGGAATATTGTTCCCACATCTGGGGTGGTGCCCCCAAAACCTCTCTCAGGCTTCTTGATTCCATTCAGAAGAGGGCAGTTAAGTTAATTAATGATTCATCTCTAACAGTCTCTGTCCTTACTTTCTCATAGACTTGCTGTGTCTGCTGCATGCCTCTTCTACAGATACTTCCATGAGCACTGTTCTTCTGAATTGGCTTCTATAATTCCCGCTCTCTCTCTCTCTTTGAAAACAGTCCAAACAGGAGCCGCCATCAGCCAACACCCATTTACTGTCCAACTTCAAACCCACAGAACCAACTTTTCAACTTCCTCATTTATTCATTCAAATGCTGTTTTCTGGAACAACCTTCCTTCATACGTATTTCCTGAAAATTACAATCTACAGAAGTTAAAAGTCCAATGTCAACAAATATCTTTCGCCTTCTCAACCTCCAACTCAAGCATGGTACTAAGTACTATAGGTTCTAATACCTCTCTTGTTTGGGGTTCACATAAAAAAAAACCCGAGAAAATAGCCAGTGTTTACTTTGCTTACTTGGGACAGGAGACCACAGCACTGGAAATTACCCTACAATTGTCTCCGATGGTACCATGTGGTTCAGTCGAAATTCTGGAGGTCACAACCATAAAACAATTAGCAGTCACTTGTTTATTGGACTTTTCTGTTAGTGAAATTATCATAAATGGACAGTAAACTATCTTACTGAATTTGCGATAGCACTGACAGCTGGAATTCTGTGGGTTATTATGGTGAAATGTTTCCACTTCCATGAAATCTTCAATCAAAAAAATTAATTTTCAGAATCTTCTCTTCATTCCTATTTTTAAAGCTTTGTAACTCATTACTCTGTTCTCACTTGCGCGTATGGTGTTACTTGCAATTTGTGTGTTCTGTGTTCTTTGTTATTGATTGCTTATCTTTTTACTATTTTAAATTTTAACCCCCACACACAAATGTCAACTAGTTCGCATGTACATATTACAGTATGTATTAATTATTCCATTATCACATAATCTTCAGATTTTCAGTTATCATTTAATTTTTTAATTTGCAAGGTAAAGGGTAAATTTGTGCTTAATATATATCTTTGCTAATTAGAAATCTGTTTAATAGAATTAAAATTCAATTTACAAACGTGATCACAATTACCAGCACTTACTGCACATTGTATAGTGAACAGTACTTTACTATGTTGAGTTCGTCGTAACAGGATTTGATTGTACAGTGAATCAATTGTAAAGGGGGGGTTACATTGTATTTTTAACTATTTATGTGAAACTTCACATAACTGGGGCAGCCGCTTAATCGGGCCAAAAATACATTAGTCCTGATATGCCCCAAATAACCAGAATGGACTGTATTAGTCAATTTCTTGCAATTTAAAGTGTCCTATACTTTTGATAGGACAGTGTATGTTCTAAGTATGGTTAAGATGCTATTGTGTCATAAACCAAAATAAGTGATAAAGTTTGTATTGCCATATAGGATATTATATGTCATGTAAAATAAAAATTCAGTTTCCAAAATTTCAATCATCCACTACATATATGATTGATTCAAGTGTTCAGATCTGGTATAATTTCTTCTGTACTTAAGATGAAGCAATGCATAATTTATACATTATAGTGAATTTTAGAAACAGAAAATACTTACTAATTGCCCTTGACAAATTTTTCAAGTTCATTCCTATCTGCAGATCCTTCATACTTGACTTGTTTATCTTCAAATTTGCTATGAAACTTCTTGGGACGGAAGAGAACAACTTGACTGAAATAAGAGTCAAAGTGAAGTAAGTAAATGGAACAAATCATAAATTAACAAATTCCATGTCATAAATAAATACAAGACTTAAACTTTTAAATTTTTTCATATTTAATTAATTATGAAATTTAGTCATATCTCATTAATGGCCTCACGCATTTTGAATTTTCTAAAACACACCAACTACTGAAAACTGTGGTTCAAGTTTTTTCTAGTAAAAACTATGACAGCTTTCATTCAATACATTTCTCATTGAATAACCAAGACCCACAATGCAAGGGTTCAATGAATTTTTTTTTTTTTTTTTACAGTACTTTGAAAGCAGTGTTCCAGTACACTTTCCACTTATAATTATCACAGGAATTTATTCCCAGTTCTCCCAATAAATTTCCAAAAATAAAATAAACTGAATAATAATTAGTTAACTGACAGTTAAAAACCCACAGATACAGGACACATTCTAAATTTGAAATCTTTACACCACTACTCAACCAAGATAGGTTGAGATCATATGCTAGTAGAGCCCTAACAGTATACAACCAAAGACCTCACAAAAGAAAAAAAATTAGTTTGTGGTCTTCACTTTAAAAGCCATAATTCTCCTAATCTTCAGTTGTATATGGAACTTAAATCTTTTTTCTGTTAGGGAGGAAAAAAAAAAAAACTCCTGAACTCAACATTTTAAGACAAGAAATTTGTGGCCACGAAAGAGAGCAAAGGGTTAGTTTGATATAATTAAGGCTCTACATCAATTTTATACTTATGATAAAAATTCATTGACACGAAGATCTGTCCAGTAATTATTTTATTTTTTAAAATCTGGTTTCATCTTTTCATTTTAAGAAATGATTTGCACATTTCTTAGATATGACACAGTAATGAAATCCAACTAGTAATTCAGTGTTTACTGCAATTAATGGTTGCCCCTCCATTCAATGACCATATCTACTTTCTAGGCATAGATTTTTTAATCATCTAGTAGGATGCGTAAGAAAGTTCTCATACACTGTAATTAATTTTAAGAGAAAATTTGCAAGTAAGTTTAAAATAGCACACTTTATTGAATAACAAAACAGCAAGAGGTAACAAGTGAGATCATCACTGTGGTTGATGCCCATGGCTTGCTCTCTCTCCTGACTATTATGCTTTCACAAATCTAGCTGAATACATTGAAAAGGAACAGCAATGCTTTTCATGGGCATTGCATGCATATCTAGCTACACTAAGTAAAAAATTAAAATAAAGTTTGTTACTTTTTATATATACAATGTAGATGTAGAAAGCAAAATAAAAATAATGCAAATTAAAAGTATGGGCAGTGGTGCATTTTTTGCAACAGCACCTAGCCATAAACCTTTAATGGCTGTACTTAAGGAATTATAAAATAGACATGATATTAGATTTTTTTTTTTCTGGTTGCTAACATGCCAGATGATTAATAAGCAAGTAATAATTAGAAAAATTCATCCATATTTGAATAATTACTTTGTGATAAGTGGTAACTAATTTATTTTGCAAAACATTTTACACTTTACATTATAGTATTTCTGCCAATGTCCCTTGATCATAAATAACACTTCATTCACAGATAATACAGAAGTGAGAGGGAAAGCGGTGCAGATTGCTACAGAACCAAAACTAACATCTCCCAGAGAATGAGATGGTTCTCCGATTCTGTTTTTAAAACCACAAACTAGTATTTTCTAAATTACAAAAAAAAGGTTTTTCTCCTAATTCACTAGGATTCTATTCCTCAGCATAACAATGTCATGTATAATTTGTAACAGAAAAAGCTTAATTTGTAAAGTAACATGATTTCTGGTGAGAAGTAACTGTCAGTTCTCTACAGAACATAAAAGCCTATTTTTCAGAATAACTTAACTTCAGTTCCTGCAAAAATTGATTATCCACCACTAAACCAATCAACACTTAAACAAATTTTGTTATTTACCTTTTACTATATCTTGCCAGCTTTTTAAACTGATAATCTTGTTTTTAAATATTGTGTGGAGGCATATGATAGATGGGATAGTCTAGATCACTAAATTAGAATGAAAGTAAAACTTGTACTTTAACTCCATATAAGCTTTGAGCAATATGGGAGATTTAGTGGATAGAAATTTCTATTACACTTAATGACCAGAAGTGTAAGTCTAATCTAGAAGAAATCAAGGTAACCACTAGCTTCATAACCATGGCAACCAGTGATCAAAACATCATTGTTAAAACAATGATTAACAGAGTGGTTGAAGGCAAAGCCTACTCTATTTACTCATTAGAGTGTAACAAACCTGCTTGGTACCCTATAAATCTCACAACTTAAACCCTACATGGAGCTAAGTGCTAATTATATTGTAATAAGATAAATCTGATTACTAGGTAATTAGCACTAAGTTTTTGCTAAAATTCATAGTTGTCTATTAACTCTTCCTCTACTCCACTTGTCTCCATTCAACTACTCTACCTTCCTTAGATAGAAATGTTGAATGAAAAGCAAAGGTTGTTGCTTTTTACACAAGTCCAGTCATACATCTGTTTCCGGAAAAATTCCTGTGCTGCTTTGTGACTGGCATTTTCAAAATAATGAAAGAAAATGGCACAATCTACCCACAGGCACATACTTTCATTTCCTAAATATGTCATAACTATGATGAAGCATAATTATTAACCAGTCAGCAATGAAACCAAAGAAGTTAATTTTACACACAGTGATGGAAGTGAAGTAAAACATCAATGATAACAATAGTGAAAATTGCAGTGAATAATGGGGGTATTGGCATTTCTAGTGCAAGGGCTACTAGGGTCATGAGGCCAGACATGGTGACTGTAAGAACAGTCAGGAATAGTGGGAATTGAAATTTCATTTTTAACTGACAAAAAACTATATTTTCAGATATGCCTGGCATAAGAGCAGCTGTAAACAATAATCATTCATTAGAAGTACAGTAAGTGATCACTGGTTATTAGAATCAGCCGATTTGTAGAATCAAATTCAAAGAACAGATTCAAATCAATAAAATTCACTACACTTTCATTATTTATTAGAATCACATTTTTGGTTATTAAAATCAATTTTGAATGCATCTGCAATATTTTTCTAAAGGTCACATTCTTTTCTAAAAATCTGGAGGTTACAACCATAAAACAATTTGCAGTTTCCAATTTATCGGGCTTTTCTGTTAATGCAATGAACGGATAGTAAACTCAATTTTATTGCATTTGTGATAATACAGATGGCTGGAATTCTGTGTTTTCATGTTATTACGGTGAAATGTGTATCCCTTTCATTGAAATCTGCTCTTCATTTCTATATCTAAACTTAGTCTCACTTGCGTGTGTCATTTGCTTTGTTATTGATTGATGCTTTTTTTTATAGTGTTTAAAATTTTACTATAAAAAAAAATAAGTCAGTAAACAGAGTGAATTTGAGCGTAAAAGATAAGTTATGATTTATAGAAACGTATGATAAATTAAACTTAAGCAATGTCTCAAAGAAAAGTGGCAAAAAAATTAAGAGTGCCTCAGTCATCTTTATCAAAATTATTAAAATCACATCACACATTAAACACTAATGTGATTAGTGAAACCAGAAAAAAAGTGTGAAGGGAAATGGCAAACAGTAGATGCTTTGTTTGTTTGGTTAACACAGGCCAGCTCATTTAATGCAGCAATCAATCATAGCATTCTTCTTCAAAAATGCTAAAGATTTTGCTGAAAAACTACACTAAGAGTTTAAGGCAACAGATGGAAGGAGAGGCATGATATTGTTTACAAAAAAATTCATGGAGAACAGGATCCCAATGGTTCTGCAGCTGACACCTGGTTAAAAACCTCTTGGCAAACTGTTAAGCACTTATAATCCTGAAGATATTTTTAATACAGATGAAACAGGGTTGTACTACAGGGCTAGCCCAGACCACTGCATGATTTTAAATTAAATTTCCTCTGCATCTGCAGGAAAGACAATGAGGGCAGATTACAGTTCTTTTAACATGCAACACATGATGGGAACAATCAAGATGAAGCCATTAGTTCGGCAAGAGTAAATCACCTAGGTGTTTTAAAGGAGTAAAACAGCTGCCTGTTGAATATGCCAATACTTGGATCAGCTTCTTTATTTGAAGATAATCTTTGTAAATGGGATTTGCAATTGGATAAGAAAAATAAAATTTTTGGTTTTGGGCAACTGCCCAGTTCATCCAAAGTTGACTTTCAAAAACATTGAATTAGTTTTTCTACCTTCAAATACCACATCACTGATTCAACTTCTCGACCAGGGAATAATAAAAACCTTTAAGACCTTTTATAGATTGGACATGAGGCGAAGGACCATCTATAGATGGTCTGAGAACATCACCAGATATCGCAAAGCAGTAACTGTTCTAGATGCACTTCATATGACAATGAGTGCCTGGAACGAAGCTTTCAAAATCTGCATTAGCAACCGTTTCAAAAAATTTGGATTAATTATTCACAACGGTCAACTAAGTCACGATACTGATAGTGTTGAAAAGCCCGAAGACAGTGATCTACAAGTTACTACACCTTTAACAGATGAAGAAATTTGTCTAGTCTGTTATTGATAATTTTGTCAAGGAGGAAAATTAAGATGAACTTGAATGAAATCCAGTTACAAAACTGGCAAACTTGTGAAGCTATAGCCATCCTCAGGATGAGCGTGGAAAGAAACTGGTGGAAGTAATTGTAAAAAGACCGTTTATACAATATTGAAAAATTGTATAAATAGATTTTGTAGTGATAATTTAAAGCAATCTAAAATAAGTGACTATTCTAAATTATAGTCATATTACAAAGTGTTGTTTAATTAATGTATATTAATTAAGCTATGTACATAAGCATAAATTTATTTTGCTAACCTGTGGATAATATTCTTACATACAGACACTAACAAACAATATTACTGGCTTTGATTTATTTTCACAAAGACCATACAGAAACCAGAAAGTGAAATGCATTTTTTGAAGAAAAATGTCAGAGAGAGAGAGAGAGAGAGAGAGAGAGAGAGATCAATAGACAAATTATTACCCTTCAGGAAAAAACTGGGAATAAAATAATTGTTTTACACACAACTATCAGCTACTAATGTAGCTACTAGAAAGAACACTTTTCCTCCTAAGGTGTAGCAATAAAGTTCCCAGACCAGTTGTGTTGCAGTCTTGTTGAATTAATTTGAAAATAAACAAGTGGTGCAGAGTCTTCCAGAAGAAAGGTTGACAGGTTGCAAGTAACAACCAGCTTTGTTAGTAACATTAATGTTCTGAGTCAATTTTGCAATGGACAAATATCAAATTTTGCTTTAAACTGGGAAAAGCTGTTAAAAACTTATGGCAAAGAAGAAATGCTAAGTCATCATACCAATGTGTCTAAATATTAGAAGCAATTCAAAAGCAGAGATGAAGATGATCGCAATTACCCAAGAAGTGGGTGTTCGTCAACTTTTACAACTGTCCTCTGTCAAGAGGACAATTGCAAAAGTTTAGGATGTGGCAAGATTGTTTTACCCTCAGAACGATGGCAGATGAGTTGGATATGAATAAGGAGACAGTTCAAATCGCACACAAAGATTCATGGAAAAGGAATGGCTGTGCAAAATTTGTGCTGTCCAATCCAATAGATGAGCAAGAAGCAATGAAGAGTGCCATCATGTAAAGACTTCATCAGAAAATCCCAATTTCCTCAACTGTATGTTGCTACTAGAGATGAGTGCTGGGTTTCAGCATGACCCAGAAGGAATACAAGGAATTTGTACCTAAAGAGTAGAGTTAATGCTGCATTCTACATACAGGTGTTTTAAAGACTATTTGAGGCGGCACATTTTCTAGGTGAGACCACAATTTTAAGAGAAAAGCAGCTAGTTCTTGATGTTGCATGACAATGCCCTTGCCCATTCTGTACTTAGACATTTCTGACAAAACATTGTACAGATCAACCACCCACCCTTCTCTCCTGATCTAGCATCAACAGACTTGTTTCCCCAAAGTAAAAACTACCCTCAAAGGAAAGAGATTTTGGGATGTTGAGGACAAAGAAAAATTTAGCCACCAAACCGAACATCTTTTTGGATGCCTTGGCCGACTCTTTGCATTAAGCATGATAATGTCCTGTTGTTCCTAACAAAAAGAACCTAAAAAAACTCCTTACCAAAATTCTTTTACCTTCAAATTGTTTGACACAAAGTTGCAGAGGCATACCTAGCTTATTGCCTGATGACAAACTAATGGAGTCCAAGACACTTCCATTGCTTTCTCAGTCTTCTCTCTCTCCCTAGGTTGTGGAGATGAATCTCCACTGCACTTTACTATGGAAAAATTTAAGATGAACGATACTCAATTTGGATGAAAAATACTTTTCTTAAATATGCCTTGTTCAATTCCAATCATTGATAGATCTCTCCAAACAAGTAGCATACTGCAATGCCTCACAGACTAAATGCCACGAAGGGCTTGGAACTTGGTATTGGGGAATATATATACACACACTTTTATTAGGAAGATTACACTGTACAATTTACATATTTTAACATACAGTAATGGCTTAAAACATCTGTCATCAACTTGGATACACAGCATGGCTTGTCTGTCCAGAGAACGTGTAACCCTAACAGCCGGACTGTTAAAGTCTTGCAGCAAAAAATTGGATGAAGTTAATCCTGATGCACTCACCTTATATTCATGCACATTTTTAATGTGACTCCATACATGCACATCACCACAGCCAATCAGCCAGGGAACCATCACATGGAATTCCTAATGAAATTTTCCATTTCCCTGTTATGCTGGTAATACATCTGCAATAACATTCTCTAAAAGGGCTGGGGGTTCATTTCACAACAATCAGGTATAAATGTCACTTGTCAGATTTAAAAAGTTGCAGTTGGTCACCAAGGCATAAACACCACACACACACAGAAAAACAAAATGAAGTTACTTTCCACTGCTCCATGTGGATTCTCACAATTCTGTAAATGGGAGTTTCTGGTACTGACTCCAAAAAAAACCTTCAGCCCAGAAAATCTACAGATTAACTACTGTAGCCCCTATTTTTTGGCAACCAGAAAGAAATTCCTTCCTGACCAGCAAAGCACAGAGATTCAAGAAATTTGAACCAGAAAATATATGAGCCTAAATATAAATACCCATAGTCAGCATGGGGATAATACTACTGGGGAAAAATGAAATTAAATACCAAAGGATATGAAATTGAAGTGTTTAGAAAAGCAACAGGTAGCAGACGAAGGGTGCACCTGACAGCAAAGTAGATTAAAAGCATGCAATAGCGCAGAAACAAAGTCTGAAATATTGAAGATAAAATCACAATATATGAAGAATATTGTGATTTTATCACAATATTCTTCATATATTCAATATCACAATCTAAAGAAATTAAGCACAGCAAAGGATAAAGCAGCCACAATATCATGTGCAAGAATCAACAGAACCAAATGGTTTAAAAAAAATTAAATAATAAAAAAAAAAAAAAAAAAAAATTGATTTGAGTTAGCAAAAGCTCAAAATGCTGAAGTTCATGACAGGGAATATGTAATGGATTCATACAAGCTTAATAAAAAAACTGCACTCACCTCAATAATCCATTATGGTTACATTAATTATGAAACAGTGGTGTGGGAAATCGGATTGAAACTAAAATCAGAAGTTGGGAATCTTAAGAAAGCATAATTTCAAAAAAAAAAAAAAAAAACTTAGCTCAAGAGAGGGGGGGGGGAGGTGCACCACATCATCCTCTAGTTGTCAGTTGCAATATTGTATAAATAAAATATCCTAAAATTAAAAAAATAATAAGGTAAATACCTGTGAACAAAGTAAAGTGTAAAGTGTGTTTGGGGTCAAACGGCACCAGGGGTTTCCCCCATCTCCGCGTAGTTTACATTGTCGTGTGATACAGTACGCTGTAAAGGCCAGAGACTTAAAAGTGTATGGATTAAGTACTCTGGCAGGTCCTGGCACCTAGTTTCCTGAGATTTCAGTGGCTAGGACCTAAAAAAAAAAAAAAAATAATAAATAAAATAAAATAATAAATAAAAAATAACTAAGTAAAAAAAAAAAAAAAAAATTCAGAGGTTAACACGTGGTGGTTGTGCTAGAATTGTGAGGCCGAAAATTGTGGGCGAATCAAATTTGGCTATAATTAAGTTTGGATGTGTGGGGTTTTCGCTTGCGTGCAGGTAGAGTGGGAGAGAGACTGAAGGCTGGGGGGGCGAAAGACAGAAGATGGAGTCGATAGGGAGGGTGTCTCCAAGATTTGGTGGGGCATGCCCATGCCCCACCAGAAGGGAAAGTGTGGGTGGCAAGGAGGGAAGGAGACAGAGGGACCATCACCTCCCCCCCCCAGCCAGGGAAAGGGAAGAAAAGTGGACCAGGCAAGGGCGCCAGGTCAGATCGCCAATAAGGCTATTGTGCAGAGAGGCTCTGCAGTTTCTTCAGTCGGTGGAATGTCATTTTTAGGACATTGTCCCATCCGAGGTTTACAAAGTCCAGTTTATTTTGTAGCCATTCATTGGTTAAGATCCCATCCGAGGTTATTTAGTCTAGTCAGCTTGGATGTGCATTTGCGATTTCATTTTGTTCCTTCTGTTACGAAGTCAGATCCCTGCGGGTTTGACTTGTTCTGGTGGTCCTTAGTGGTGTCGAATTGTTTTTCAGATTATGGGCAGCTTTGATGGGTACTTGCATTCTCTTCATTGCAGTGGTTGCGGCTGGGGAAGGTCCGTCTTCTGCTGAAGAGGCCCTGAGCGAATTTTGTTAGCACTTTGTAGCTGTCTTCTTCTTCTAGGATGAGGTGTTCCTGGTTTTGCAGTGTGAATTGAATTTCAGTGATGAGCCGGCAACGTAGATCTTGATACAGGTGACAGTGATACATGAGGTGTTCCCATGTTTCTGTTTCGCCACAGTGGCAGAGAGGAGTGTCA
Organism: Mastigoproctus giganteus; assembly: GCF_048544385.1. Lineage (NCBI taxonomy): Eukaryota > Metazoa > Arthropoda > Arachnida > Uropygi > Thelyphonidae > Mastigoproctus > Mastigoproctus giganteus. Next base: position 152,144,983 of record NC_143581.1, on the reverse strand, counting down.
CTGAGTCTGAAGCCTGACAACTTTTGTCTGAATGCACCGTGTCCGGTGAGTAGGTATGTGACCAGGAGTCCTGGAGACAGCCAGTGGGGATATTTTGGATATACCGTCTGAATTGTCGGCACGAATTTCCAGGTGATTTCACCTTTGATTGAATTTTCCCAGCGGGTTTGCCAGGTCTGTTGGAGATGCAGTGTGAGTTGCTTCTTTTCCATTTTAGGGTCATTGGCTAAATCAATCGTGTAGTTCAGGCAGGTGGACGTTTTTCCTTTGCTGAGGTGGTGTAGGATTCCGCGACGAACAATCTCCAGGTCCAGGGGGAGGGCACCCATAAGGACCTGCAGCGCGTGAGTACTCACCATCCTGCAGGCTCTGGAGATCGTTAGCAGGGTATATCTTTGTATCGTCTCGAGTTTTCTCCTGTTGACCACGGTGGTCGCTTTGTGGTGCCAGACTCCGGAGGCATATGAAATGGCTGGCAGGAATACTGTCATATAGAAGAGGGCGAGGGTCCTTTTCTTCAAGCCCCAGTCCTTACGGGTGACTCTTGCAAAGAGTGCAGAATAGTTTCTGATTTTATTCCTGATGTATGTCAGATGTGGTGTGAAGGATAGATTCCTATCGAGCATGACTCCCAAATGTTTTAATTCTGTTGCGAGTTTGACGGTTTTCCCCTGGACTTTGATTTGGGGAGGCCTCCTAATATCTAGGTTCCCCCTGAGTAGGACTGAACATGTCTTGGTTGGAGAAATTGTGAGTTTGTTGTTGTCAGCCCAGTCCTCTAATTGTGCTCTGGAGTCCTCAGCAAGCATCAGAATAAGATCGTCTGCATAAGCCTGGAATGTGACGTTTCCAAGGTTGAGATTTAGGAAGCCGTCTAGGACGACATTTCAAAGAAGAGGGCCCAGAACAGAACCCTGTGGGCATCCTGTGTATCAACCGTGAAGACGGAGCAATACGGAGTAGTGACTGTGACTGATCTGTCTGAGAGTTATATATACTGATGCATTTGTATAGATTTGCTGGCAGGTTAGCCTCCCAGAGCCTGCCGAGGACACTTGGCCACCAGAGAGTGTCAAACGCCCCAGCAAAATCTATTGCGATGACGAGGGAAGTACTTTTGGGTGGTTGTGGTGTTAACAATATTTTCCAATGCATCTACGGTGGAGTGTCCTTTTCTGAACCCGAACTGATTTCGGGATTGAAGGCCTGCATTTGAGTAGTGAGTTGCTATCCAATTTCGTAGAAGGTGTTCCATCAGTTTGCTCAGTACAGACAGTAAGGCTATGGGTCTGAAGGACCCTGGGAGATCCTGCTGCTTTGTTGGATTTTTGAGGATGAGCCGAAGCGTTGCCGTTTTCCAGGTGTGTGGGAAATAGCCTTCTTTTAGGCACTGGTTAAATAAATTTAGTATTTTTTCTGGGATAGTCTCAACTGCCTTTTTTACGATTTCTGGCTCTAATAACTCTGCACCTGGTGATTTCCTGTTTCTTAGTTGGGCGGCTGCAATGTCCAGTTTGATCCTAGTAAAGGGCTCTTCCTCTTCGATTGTTGTGTAGGTACTATTTCTTAGGCAGAGCGATGTTTGTTCTGGGGTGGTTGGATCCAGGTGTTTCTGGAACATGGCATCTAGGATATTATTGATGGATTCCTGCCACGTTTTGGTGTACTCCCCTTGTGGCTTCTTGGTTGTGGGGATGACTTTGCCTCTGGGGAGTTTATTTGTGGTCACTCTGTAGACCACTCCCCAGGGGTTGTCGTTTCCAACTATGGATACTAGGTGCTCCCAGGAGCGTTGTTTTCGTTCACGGATCTTTGCTGTATATTGATTCCTGGCCGTTCGGTACTGTTGTCGTAGTGCTTCCACCTCTACTGCAGGCCAACTACACCTGGCACGTTGAAAATTTTTTCGTCAGGTGTTTACCACACGTCTGAGTTGTAATTCTGGGGACCACCAGGGAACAGCTCCTGGAGTAGGTTTTTTCCGCTTTATGGAATTGTTTGCTGCATCTGTGATAAGCTTGACAATTTTCGCTTGGTGTCTATCTGGGTCTAGTCTTTCTGTGTCAAGTGCTTGAGCAGCTGTATGTAATGACTCCTGGAAGAGAGGCCAGTCTGCCTTCTCAACAGCATATCTGTGTTGCAATTGTCTATGTACCATTTGTCTATTTAGTTTACGGTTTAGTTGAAAGGTAATTGTTCGGTGATCAGATGAGGTCCAGTCTTCTCTGACAGTCCAGAATGCAATGTGGTCCGCTAGAGATCTGGTAGCCAAAGTAACATCAATTGTGGCCTCCCACATAGTGTTTGAAAATGTTGGTAGGTTGTTTGGTTTGTTAAGGATCATATAGCAACTGTTTGCCAGATACTCCTCCAGGTGTTGTCCATTTACCGCGCCACGTCGCTCCGGGGTTTCACTAAACCACGCCGGCGAACGGCAGTTTGCATCAGCGCCCACTACGATTTTAGCGTTCGGGAATTCCTCCAGAACATTTTGCAGGTAAGTTATAGCTGGGAGGATATCTTCTCCTGGACGACAGTAAAGCGATACTGCATAAAATTCGCCCAGTGCAGTGATGACGTGGGCACATACAGCCCATGAGAGACAGTAATTTGTGATTTTGGTGACTGTAGTCTGGATTTCCGATTAGAATGGCAGCCTATGGCATTTCATCATCAGTTTGCACGATTTTATACTTCAGGGGATATCCCTTGACCTTCTTACTGTGCATATATGTTTCCTGGATGAGCAAGATATCCAGGTTTTCCTCGTTTGCTGTCCTGGTCAGCTGCACACAACTGCCTTGGACCTCTTGGCGTTTAATTGTGCAAATAGTACCCTGTTATTATATGGTCTAAGATGTGTACCCATAATCGAGTCTCAATTGGTATGTACTCCTTGCTTTTTGGTATATAGGGCACTTATTATCCCTGATAGAGTGATCTGCCTGCAGCTTTTGTGACTTGCAGTTTGCACACATAGGTGGTTTGTCCTTTTTTGGGCATGATTTAAATTCGTGGCCTCGTTCAGCGCAATGGCCACATGTAGGCTGGGTTTGGGCACAGGTATGTGTTGTGTGCCCAAAGCGGCCACATCTAAAGCATTTGGGTACAGACACATGCTCCCTGTAGCGGTGGCAGACTTTCGATAGATTCATCTTCAGTTGATGCTAAAATGAAGGGTAGAAGGTTGCTATGGATCTTAAGTACCCGAAATGTTTTGCCGGACTCTTGGTAATTTAACTCGCATGAGATTCCAAATGGAAGACAAGGAAACCAGAAGTTGTGTGTTTATGATGTCAAGATCAGTGTTTAAAAACGGTACCATTCTATTATGAGGGTTTCGTATAGGAGTTTATAGTTTTCCTAACTTCTGATTTTAGTTTCGGTCAGATTTCCCAACACCACCGTTTCATAATTCATGTAACCATAACAGATTGAGGCGAGTGCTGTTTTTATTAAGCTTTGACTAAGTACGTATTCAAATAAAAAAATATATTAAAATATGAAAAAAAAAAAAGATAAATTAAAGTCTGCCAAGTGTGAAACAGTGAAGTCTAGATATAAAAAACAAGGGGCCAGTGAGACAAGTCATTCAAAAGCATAATGTTGTGAACTATAATTATAAAAACCCTTATTATAATAAGAGTCTAAAGAAGACTGAACCGTAAATTTCTAGATAAAAGGTAACAGATCAAAAGTGTGCAAAGCAGTAAAACTGCTTGAAATAGATAAAAAGACTGAACAGCATAAGCATGTGCTAACTGATACTAAAAACTGAATTTGAATGAAAAGACTTGTCAGACATTGTGATATCAAATTTCATAAACTCCAAACACAGGACATAAAAGGATAAAGATTAAATTTACAGATATTAAAATCAAAAAGATACAGAACAGGTGTTACCACATGCATGGAGAAAGTCAGGTTACAGAAGACTTCAAATAACAACATGCACAACTTTAAATAATTATGAGCATTCTTTATTGGAATCAAGAGCAAAACAAGGTATTTTTGGTTGAATTATTCAGGATCTGTGCACTCATAACAATAGCACAATGTTTACAAAGCTCAAATAATAATTACACTGCCACTATTATATAGTAATAATTAGAAGTATTAAATGGTTACAAGAATAAAGCTCACAATGCAAAGCTCTAATTTAGAAAACTTTAAATATGCTAGTAACACCTACAAAGAAATTTCTAAAATTCATAAGTAGATTATATGGAAAGACAAATACCTCCATACAGATGGCACAAAGCAACAGTTTTTTTTTTTTAAATAAGACAATTATAGGGGTATAAGATCCATGCAAAGTTTAGAAGTAAAGTGAGCATATTCTTTAAATCAAGCTACATGAAGAGCAGAATGGATTCAGACAAGACTATTCTTGAGCCAATGGCTATTTTTCTCTCAAAATCCTAACTGAATCAAAATCATAATGTGAAAATCCAGCTAGCTTTCACAGATGTTAAAAAGCCTTTGACCAGATTAGCAGAGATAGTTTATTAGAAATTAAAGGAGGGTATACCTGAAATCAAATAAGCCATATACTGTATAATATTTAATGTGGGGACCTTGAATGGCAATAAAAATTAGCAGAGAGATTTTACTATAAATGCACAAAAAGGAGTTAGACAAGTATGCTGCCTTCCAACTCTTCTAACATTATCAATTTGATTTACAAACTACAGCCCATAATTCAAACTTAATTGCAAAAAACATGACATGAAAATATTGCTGGGAAAATAAAGTTGTTTTTTCAGGTACTCTTAAATATCTTGGATACTACCTAACATATGGAAGGAAAAGACAGACTCCAATATAAAACTAACAGAGCACTAAGTATCAAATCAATTTGATTTTTTGCTCATGAAAATATAGAAGAAAAAGAATTTATAAGAAGCTAAACAAACCAATATTTACATATGGAAGCAAAGTTGGACAAAGTGCAAATAGGACGAAAGAAATAAATGGCAAGAGATGTGATTTGGGAACTGCTAGCTATAACACACTAAAATAAAATTAACATATAGAATTATAGAAGACAGTGAATGGACAATCAGAGAATTCCAACAGATACTAGGTTTAAAAAAAAAAAAAAAACACAATCTGGGAAGTGACCTGTTAAGAAACTTCAGCAAAAACATGGATTAAGACTTACAGGCCACAAGGTCTAACACACATAAGGAAGAAGTCTGAGGAGGTCACAAAAAAAAAAAAAAAATAATAATAATAATAATTTGACATTATATACCTTGATTTTAGTAAACTAACTTCTGGTATGGTTTCCCCCAAGAGATTACTGTATTAATCTGACTTACAAAGAATCTTTATATGGAGCAGGAGCTGACTGAATAACAGGATGCAGTCAAACAATACGTAGTTAACCATAGCAAGCAGAGTTCCTCATGGAACAGCAAAAATGAGAAACAAGGGTTCCCCTAGTTTCTAATTTTCCTTAATAAGGAAAATTAGAAACTGGGGAACTGTTCTGCTAATAATTGAAGATTAGGAAAATAGTTAATGACAAAAACCAGGATGTCTTATTTCAAAATAATTTGTACTAGTTACAAATAATCTGAAGGATGGGGGAGGTCATGGTAAGCTTCATGTCTAAATCATATGCAACCTTTGCAAGTAGGGGACACAGATGTATTATTCATCTACTTCATAGATTACAGCTGCAGTGGCTCAACACGTTCTACATACATATCAATTAGTTAAGTAAAGGACGATTACCTCTATGATGTCTTGTAGAACACTTAGGTGCTGATATTCTCCATTGTTGGGACAACTACACAATTAAAAATTTGGTTTTAAAACATTTAATTTTTTTAAAATATGGACGGATTGTATTCTCTCACTCTAGGATTAGGGTTGATGATTTGATGTATTTTGGGGTCTGGTTTGGGGTTCGCAGGCCTTCGATTCCATGGTGCATTGATTTTGTCTACAAAGTTAACAAAATCAGTGGATCATTAATTTTGTGGAATACATGTAAACTATTTGTGTAGTTGTCCCAACTACAGAGAGTATCAGCACCAAAGTGTTCTACAAGACATCACAGAGGTAATCCTCCATTTCTTAACTAATTATTCATCTACATAAGATGAGGTTACTGCATTAGAACACTACATTCAGGTCTGAAGGATGCACTTAAAGAAGTGCAGCCAGATTGACAAACACTAATGTTAGTATATAAAGGACAGTTCATAAAAAAAAGGTACAGAATAAGAAGGTTGGGAGAGGAGAAATAAATTAAGATGTACAAGACCTTAAGAAAATAAACAAGGGAAGGTATATAGAAGAGACAAGAACCAGGGAGGGCAGAAACAATCTTAAGGAGTAACAGAGGGTTGGATCTCATTAAGTTTACTTTTGGATAGAATGCTAAATTCATAAAATAAACTGTCCATAGGAGCCTGGAACTTACAAAACCATCTATCTCAAGGCAAAACAAGATGGTCACCAATACATTATCATCACAGTTCTTATTTTCATCTTCCAGGAACTTATACCACAGCATCAGTGTTTGAAATTCAAATTCTTGTTAATACAATATGGATTATAAAAGTAAAGTATTACTTCCATTAAATGTATAAATAAAGAAGTCAGAAAAACCAGTTTTTGCAACAAAAGGACTGGATGTAATATTAACCTTACAACATGGCTACACATTAATTTTATAGTAAACTAACACTTTATAATGGTTGTAGTTATTTGTTCATTATTTTCACAAAATAATTTTATTATCTATGTTTATGCTAGTAGACTTTTTACTCCAAGTTTAGGTGCTTATGTTGCATACACCTAGTTTTCTGAGCAAAATTCTGTGTTCAATCAGGCTGTGCAGAATTTGGTTGGACTATTCTATAACATAAGCAGTTGCAAAAATTTTCCACTCAAATATTTAGAAGTATATTATGCATCTATCTTAACCATCTATACAATTTTATTGTACAGGGGACCTCGTTATCTGAGGATAATTGGTTCCAGAAAATTCCATGTAAAAACAAATCCACTTGAAACTGGGATCAAATTTTTGTAATGTGCATTTTGTACTTTTACATAATAAAAAAGGATTGAAGGAACTGGGAAAATGAGACTATTTTATTAGACGACATTTTTTATTATAGTACTCTAGTTTTACTAGAATACTTTAAGCATTTTGCTATTTTTATATTTATTATAATACTCTTATGTTGAACAATGCAAGGTTCAAGTCTATTGAAGTTACACTATTTTTCAGTTTTATGAATAAAGACTGAATCCAAAGCTTTTTTTTTTCTCTCCCCAGATAAAGTTGTGTTGTAACATTTAGTTGTCTTTAACTTTGCACTTAACTTTTGCTGCACAATTGTGTAAAGGGTTGTTCTGACAAATATTCAATTGATAGGTCAATTTTCTCAAGGGCTACCCTTAATTTTTTAATTTTCAAATCCTTGTAACTATGGTACTCTGATCAATGATGCAATAATTATTCTGAACATATTTTTTAAAATTAACTCATAACCTAAGTGGACATAGGCTATGAGTTATGACATGATCATAACATCTGAACTTTCAGATATTGTTAATTACTTTGTTTAAACAATGACTGATTTATTGAAAGAAATGAAAAGTCTGTAAAATCAAGCAAATTATAATGTTTATTCTTCGTCATCAATAATGCACACTCTTTGATCACTCATTATTAGCTCGGCACTGTTTGTTACACAAGGAGTCTTCCGAAATGCTTCAAGGCGTTTATTTCCAAGATCAGCTTCTCTTTTCTTTATAAAAATTTCAATAGCATGCATAAGCATTTTTTTAACAGAACACACAAATTGCAACCAACACCATCTGCGGAGTAACGGGTTTATGAAGCTTAAAAGGGGGGTGGGATGAAGAGAAGATTCTGAAAATTTGTTTTTTTATATACGATTGAAGATTTCAGTAAAGGGCAAAAACATACTTCACCATAATAACATAAAAACCTACCCAATTCCAGCTATTGGTATTTTCACAAATGCAACAACAGTTTACTATCCATTTATAATTGCTTGCGGTAACAGAAAAGCCCAATAAACCGGAAAGCGCAAATTGTTTTATGGTAGTGACTTCCAGAAATGTGGCTTTAGAAAAATATCACAAAGCCATTCAAAATTGGTTCTTATAACATATGATAGCAATGAAAGTGTAGTGCATTTAATGATTTGGTAACTAATATAATTTACACTACAAAAACAACCTTCAGGGAGTTATATAGCAAAAATTTGAACATCTGAGGTTGTGGAATGAATTACCAAAAAACAAATGCTATTGGGTTCAACATTACAATATTTTTGTGATACGATTGTAACGGATTAATATCGTAAAGCGGTGTACACTGTTTTGTATAGCTACACAAGTGGTTTGAAATGCAGTTTTTTTTGCAATTAATGTTCATATTTTCAATTTTGTTGATAATTGAAAAAAAAAAAAAAAAAAACTCTTACACCTGAGAACTCTTAAAGCGAGAACTGCCTGTATTTGTATACTGATACAAGTTAGTGAAGTAACAGCAGGCAAGTCAAACATACCTAGAATGTAATATCAATTTCTGGAAAGGAAATGAAATTGATACTATATAAGAAGATAAATTCAAAAATAAACAAAAAACTAATTGAAACAGTATGCAGTATCAATAAAGCCAATAACAAATGAAACAATTTTAGAAGGGTCATATGTCATAGCTATTATTTAAATAATTATAAACCACTTACTCAGTGTAACCATATTTTTCCATGATGTCCTGAAGGAATGTATGAGCAAAAGCCATGCTTTCCCTTAATTTTTCAGCCAACTTCAAGAATTCTTCTTTGAGGCTACTATCCTTGGTCTTGAAGAACCCTTTGAAAATAGAATGCCCTTAATCTGGCTGTAACATTAAATAACAAGGTACGATCAAAAAAATTCAAACTTAATGTTAAAATTCTGACCTTGGGGGTCTCTACTGTTCAAAATGTAAAAGGGTTACATTTTGAACAGTAGACAGCATTTTGGCTGCACATTCTCAAAGGCTACAAAGTTTTATTTTAACCTGTTGATGATAATTTTAGTTTCAAACAAAAATATTCTTTAAAATAGTGATTTCTGTAAATCAAGCATAACAAACAGCAAGAACAAATGAAATATACATTGAAAATGCTTTACCAATAGGTGAAATATCTCAAGAATTTCACAGCTGCATATCAATGAATTACAAGTTTGTCCTATATTGGAAGCACTTGGTCAAACCATCAAATTAGAATTAAGGATATAGCTTCAAGTTGGAATGAGAACCTGTTCAAAAGATATGTCCAGATTATGCTCTTAGTTCAAGGTTGAGAGAGGACACTGAAATGAAGCATGTTCTGACACATCATGCTTTATTCATGTCTCTATTGTATGTCAAAATGTTCAAGTATACTGAATAAAGTGGCATAGTATTTAGGGTTAGGTGCCACCTGTGGTTTCCCCACATCTGCACTATATGTACTCTGTTGGAATGCAGAACTACTGCATAACCCAGGAAAAAAAAAAAAAATGTAGTGTCTAGTTTATGCAGTATTATGTTATGTTCTGTTGTTGTGTCTCTGGCTACTTGGCCCCTAGTGGAACCCTACGTTGCCCGCCACTTCCACTGCAAAGTGAGCCAGGCTGCCTTGATGTTCTGGCTGATCTATGCCAAGGTTGCCTGAGCTTTCTGGACGGAGACAAAAAAAAAAAAAAGATAGTACAAGTGGTGGAGTCAAAGTAGGTAAAATGAGGAAAGAAGGAATCCTCCAGTGGAAAGAAGAGGTGGGAAGGGACAAGTAGGAATCACCCCTGGTCTGTGAGACCACCAAAGGCCAGGGAAAGGAAGACAGCTTGCAGAACAAGGGCGTTCTGCAAAGTTGGGTAGGTGCAATGGGAAGTGTCTGATTTTGATTTATATCAGTTCAGTGCCATCATTCCAACATGGAATGAATGTCCAGTTAGGTATTCATTCAGTTCTGAAAGTGGCCGGTGATGAGAGAAGAGCTTATACAAGGTTGGTTGGTTATTAGGCTTTTTATGGCGCATCAGCATCTAAGGGTATAATGCACCAAGCATATACAAGGAGAGATCATAGCAGTTTCAGGAACGTCTGGTGTGGATGTATGTTGTGGGATCAGAAGTGGAGAGATGATACCAATGCCTTTTGAAGACTGCTGAGGCATACCTGCTAAAAGCACTTCTTTTGATTTTAACAAATAGGTTGCTTTCCAGACAGTGTGGTTAAGTTTATATTCAATAACAGTTGATTACGTAGGTCCAGGTAGATGTTACGCAACTGCATTACGTGGTGCCAGTCCAAAGTGTTAAATTTTGCTTTAAAATCAGAAAACTGCAAATGAAAACACTATCTTAAAATAGCATGGGGGTGGGGAGTCTCTGCAATGTGCAAGTTTAACTGCCAACTAGCCCACAAAAAAAATGCAAAAATGCACAGTAAAAACTGCAGGCATTGTCCACAAATACACTCCAGACAAACAATTTTACAAAAGTTAGAAGACAGTGTTATGGCTTAAGAAAGACAAGAAAAACAAAACTCAAAAGACTGGTTGTTTTATCAGCATAATGCAACTTCACATTCATTGCTATTTGTGCAGAATTTCTGACCAAACAAATTGCTAAGTTCAACAGCCCGTAGATTTTAATTCAAGAATACCAATTAGATTTTTTTTTTTTTTTTATATGTACCTAGCTGATTAAATCTTAGTTTCAATAAAAGATACTAGCTTATATTCAAAAAAATATAAAGGCAAAAAATAAAGTGTTCTGAAATCAGAACAACAAATACAACACAGAAAATCCAGTCAAAATTGGAAAATCAAAAAAAAGAGACCAAGTTTCACAACAATATCAAATGACCCTAAAATTGTCAATATGCTTGAATATTTGGCTCCTGATGCTAGTCAATACATAGCCCTTACACAAAAGGTGTACAGTGAATTATTGTCCATGCACTAAACTAGCCATTCATTTAAAAAAAAAAAAAACACCTTAAGCTTGCTATCTCTATCACAAAAAAGCATTTAGTACAAACATCCCATTTATACTGTAATAGTATTGCCTTGGATACTGTTCTTTGGAAATTCCAAATCAGTCTGAACAATGGCCTCAACTACAAACCCATGGAACTAACTGTTCTCTTCCTCATTTATCTCTTTTAAGTTTGTTACTGCAGCAGATCATATCAAGATGTTTTGAGCACAGAAATGTTTCAAAAGGAAGCAGGTAGCTAAAGCCAGGGTAGTTAACTATACAAGAACACCAAGTACTGTATGAATTGTTTATACAGTAATGTCAGAAGTGTAGTCAATAAAATGAGTGAATTCAAACTGCTGGTTAGGACAAGTAACTGTTATAATAGGGCTTATGGAAAGAGTGCCACCCATATAAGTTTCAGTACAATATGTACTATGTATTTAGGAAGGATAGGGCAGACAAGAGGGGTGGTGGGTCATGCTTCTTATCAAAAGTAGCCTGAGCATGATGAAAGCTTCCCCGGATTCAGAATACCATAGAATCTGTATGGCGTGAAATAGCTGGAAGCGAAGGTATAACGAGAGCAGGAGTAATCTACAGGCTAGGTGATTGTAAAAGATTATGATGAGAGCCTCTACATGCAAATGTAATGGGCAAGTAAGCATGACTGTCTTATTATGGGCAATTTTAATTTGCCTCTAACTGATTGGAGCAAATCAGAAGGAAACTTGACATGGGGGACAATTTTTAAATCAACTACATAATTGTTATTCATGTCAGGAAAAGTACTAGGGAAAAGAATATTCCAGGCCTGATCATCACCCATGAACCAGATGATTTATCAAGCAGTAATCTGTAGATATAGAAAGGTCATAATCCTCCCATACAAGAGTGTTGTGAAACTACACGAGGAAAGACTTCAATTATGTGAATTAGAGATCTTGGCAACCAGCCATCCTAGATGGAACCAGATTGAGGTCTAAGACTCTGAGAGGAGCTATTAAAATAAATGAAGGTGAAATTTTTACTGTTATAAAAAATTCCAAAACAATGGGCCCCAATTCAAATTACAGGAAGAGTTGACTATATTAAAGGAATTTCTTTTATCTAGAAAAAGTTATGGTTTTGGAGATTACCTGGAACAAGTTACCTCTGTGGACAGTTGAGGTTCACAGCTTGGAGAAATTAATGTCAACTAGATTGTTATCCATGAAAGGAGGTAAGTTACTGTTTCATCTATTTTTTTTAGAATAGATATTTTTCTTCATTATTTTTGATTTATTTATATATTTTTGACTAGTGCAGAAAAAGCCCATGTTTCTTTGCACTATATAGCTAATACTAATCTGAACACCCTGTATATATAATGGGCTGTATGGGAATATGAATGTGAGCATATTAAAACTAAAGCAGTTCATCAGAATAAGGACTATGCCAGTAACAAAAATATTGTAAAGCTGTTTGTTCAAATATATACATAGCTTTCAAAACAAAACACAACACAACACAAAATTGGGGAGGGTTGGAGAAAAGCAAGTTACAATATACTGTACTTACCAACAATAAGTACTTCATCTTTTTCAAAAAATTTATTGGCTTCCTGCATACTAGCTAGTTCTTTAGAGCTAGGACCAACCTGAGCTTTCATATACTTAATAATTCCATCTAAAAAAAAAAAAAAAATTTCTTACCCCAAATGAATAATTAATCAAAATTAGTTTGATAGCATTCATTTAACTGTGCCAGAGAAATTGGATGATAATTTCTTATCCAAAAAACTTGCACTGAAAGCATTTACACCTTGTCTTCAATTTCTTAAGTTAGTCAATCTGAAATACATATATTACAATAAATCTTTGTTACCTGGTATGCATAAGAATTAAAGCATTAGAGTTATCTAAAATTTTGTTATCTGAAAACTCCTACCAACCTAGGAAAAACCAATGGATTAACAGTAGAAACAAAATTTAGCTATGTAAGCCTGTGACCAACAAAATATCAATACAGGACAAGCAAAAATTAACATTATACAAGGTGTATATGGTGTTAGTTCCAATTTCCATTATATCCAGTTCCACCTACAATCTGCCAAGCCCCATGTTTTCTGGCAGATTCTCAATTATCATCTGCCTCAACCACTAGTCATCTCAGTTGCCTTAACTATTTGTTCTTCAATTCCTTTCCCTTCAAGGGTGCTTCCTTGTGCATGTCTGCCCTGCTATTCCTTTTCAAAGACTTTCTAATTTAAAATTCCCTTTTTGCAGCATTTGACTTAAAATAACCTATTCTGTCAAACTCATCTGTTGATATATTGTTCTATCAACTCCACTAATCACTCAACTTCCTTTCTTTGAAATTCTACTTTCTATAGTCTAACTATCCTAACAGGGAGGCAATTTTTTCAGTAATTTTAATGCTCAACTTCAGATGGCTTCCATTCTCTAGTCTCAACTGAATTGACTTCAATTTTATAGTTAGATTGACTCAACTGGTCAAGATGCCAAAAGGTAGTACAATTAATGATGTTGCAAAATTGTTCATTTACCTTACCAGAAATACCAGACAATCCTTATTGCACATCCAACACTTGATCTTTTTCTCACTAACAACCCTTCTAAGCACATGGTCAATGTTAGTGGTCCCCTAGGCACTTCAGATAAAAACTTGGCAATTGCCTCTTCTCCAACACTCTCAAGCCTTGTTTGGCACTACAGGAGTAGCAAATGGAATGATCTACAAGGTTTCTATTCTTTTCCTTTGTTAGATTACTGTTTTATATCTCCTGATCCTAGTGTTCGCTCAGATTACATCAGTGAAATTATTCTTCAAAGGAAGAAATTCTTTATTCTACTCTAAAATCTTGTCCCTTATATAAATTTTGATTTTCTACTAAATATGCCATGACTGTTCAAGATAAGAATGTTGCAAATCACAATTTACGTGTATCCAAATCTCCAGCTTTTCCACCTGCACAAAAGCTTACAACAATTTTAACCTTTTGCAGTCTGATGTAACACAATGAAATTCTACTCAATGTCTGTCAGTGTTTCTGATTATGGAGTTTGTTTGCCCACTGTACTGGCTCAATTATTGTACTGCCAGGCAATTTATTCACACATGTTTATATTCAATTGTTAACTATAGCTTTTTTCAGTTCTCCTCCAGTCTGATTTTACAGTCACTGTCAGGTCACAATGGCTGTAACAACTGACTGTAATATCTTGTTCTTGAAATTGTCATATCTGGCCAATTCCTAAAAAAAAAGCATAAATCATCTCATTCAGTTATCACCATATTGCATATTTCCAAATTAATGCAAAATTCAGCAACTGCCAAATCTTGAAACCAACCATCAATATGGAGTGTCAAGTACTGATCAAATGGTAGTATATAAGTTTGTTTCTCATCCTCTGACAAAAAACAAGATGGAAAAGGTTGGAAAAACTCTAGCAATTGCTCTTAACATTTATAAGGACTTTTGATATTGTTTGGCATAAAAAAGGTATTTTAAATAAGCATCTGCTTTATGGAATACTAACTTTTTTTTTTTTTGCAATTGGCATCCAGTTTACTCTCCAAATTCTTGCTGCATGTGTGTGGCAGTACAATAGTCTTCAACTACTCCATTAATGCCGTGCTCCTCAAAGTTCAGTTCTTTTCCTCGCTCTTTTTTTCTTGTATATTAATGACCTTCTCCAGTGACTGAAAATCCTATCCATAGTTTTGCTGATTATAGCACAATATTTCACCTTTCAGCTAGAGAAACTTTGCCCAGTACACAGCATCAACTTCTTGAATATCCACTACCATTAATTTGAATGCTGATCTCCAGCTAATTTTGCAAAAGAGCAACAAATACTTAGTTAATTTCAACCCTTTTAAATCTTCAAGAGAAGTGTTTCCATGTACAATGGGTTTCCTTGTCCTACAAGTTATTTTTTAGTAGGAATTTTTTCCTGCCATTCAAGGTGTCTTGGCCTGTTAAACCTCTGGCTGTCATGCACTCCTGCACTCCACCATCCATGTCCTCCTAGGTCTTCCTCTTCTTCCAGGAGGTATCCATTCCAGGATAGACCTTGGATATCTGGTTTCTTGCATTTGTTTTACATGTCCATACCATGTTAAATGCTTTTCTTTGATAGTGTCAATATTCTTTTTCACTTCCATTTTCTTGTCTTCATTCTGTTTTCTGTCTCTTCTAGAAGTTCTTTCTGAGCATCTCCAAAAATCCATTTCTGTGGAGAGCAATTTGTTTTCCCCTCACCTATTCAACATCCAGGTGTTAAGTATTGATCAAATGGTAGTATAAGTTTGTTACTCATCCTTGGACAAAAAAATAAGATGGGAAAGGTTGGAAAAACTCAAGCAATTGCTCTTAACATTTATAAGGCTTTTTATCAAAAAAGTGATTTGCTATTCTTTTCTTCCTTTAGTAAGAATTTCTCTCCATACAATAGAAGACTGTACAATTCTTTGAAATATAAATTTGTTTTATTTAGAGTATTTCTGCTCCACAGAACAGAATTTAACATGCCAATAATGCCATCCTCTTATTGATCTCTGTTTGGGATGATCCATCACGTTATAAAGGTTCATCACAAATATTTCAATTTATTGACTTGTTTGAGTTTAAAACCTTCAATATTTAGTTGTCCTGATTCCAAAGACATTTCAGTCTTGCTAAAGTTGATTTTTAGACACCATCACTTATATTCCTCAAACAATTGACAACATGCATAGTCTGCATCTTTTAAGTCTTGTGCTATCACCACTCAACCGTCTGCAAAATGTAAATACAGATGTTCTTATTGATTGGCAATCCCATTTTTTGACCAGAATCTTAAGCAGATGTCGATATAAATTTCGAGTGTTGGTGACATGCAACAGCCTTGTAATAAGCCTTTTGAAGTGTGGAATTCAGCTGATCCCACTTTAATTCTGCATTTATTATTCCTGTAAATTGTCTTAATAATGTTAATCAATTGTCCACCAATATTTGCCTCTTTCACTGCTTCCCATAAGGGTTTTCTTGGAACACTCATGTGCCTTTTCAGGGTCAATGAAAATCAAAGATCTCTTTTCCTTTTGATTGGCAGTTTTCAAGGATCTGTCACACCCTTGAGATATTGTCTATACATGACCTCCCAGCTGAAAAACTACCTTGTTCTTCTGACATCTCTGTTTGGGCTTCTAAATGGTTCCCAATCCTTTTTCCAAGAATCTTTAACAGCAGGTTCAGGATGCATATTCCTCTGTAATTTGAACAGCTTTTCCGATTGCCCTCCTTATAAATCTATGTAATATCCTGTTGCCATTTCTTTCGGTATTTCTTCTCTCATTATACCATTTCACAGCTTGTATCAAAACAGCCACCTCCTCTTCCATATTTCAGGAGTTCCATATAAACTCCAGGTCCAGGTGATTTGCCATTCCTCCCTTCAGCAAGAGTTTACTTCCCTAACAAACTTTTAAGCCTGAATCTTCCACGCCGAAATCCTCCACTGTCTTGAACTCTTCCTGGTCTTCTTTTAAAAGACTTTCATAGTACTTCAACCAGTCTTTCAAAAAGGTATTAATTGCAAACCAGCGTTGTTTATTCTGGTTTCACAAGTCTTTAAGGACCTTCCACAATTACGCTGATCACTTGAAGCCCAATTTGCTGTTAATAGTTGCACATTTCTTTTCTCATTCTTTGCTTCTACTACCAACCAATTGGCTATTTTCTTCTTTTCAACATAAATGTTCCTATATGTATCGTTCCTTTCACCCAGCCATTTCTGATATGCAAGTTTTTTCCACTCTACAACAGCTCTTACTTTATCTGTGATCCAGGTCTTTTTTGGTCCTCTGCTTTTCATTTTGCCTAGGATTATTTTTTTACAATATTTTTTAAATATTCATAATTTCAGTATTACCTTTTATCTATATTATTTGTAGAATCCAATCTCCAGGTGAAGTTGTTTCTAATGCTATCATCCTGAAGTAGTTCAACATTAAATTTATCCACTTGAAGCATTTCACCTTTCCTTCATTGTTGGGTGTCCACTCTTTTCTTAATCCAGTTCTACCTCAGTGTTGCTTTAACAAGAAAATTGTCAGATCCACATTTGGCTCCTCAATAAACTGACATCATTCAACACTTATGTCCCTTAATGTAATCTAATTTATCTTGTCTCCTGCAACCAAGTACATTTATGGATATCCTTGTGTTGGAAAAATGTGTTGTTTATTCCAAGTCAAACTGTTCACAAAGAGTTTTTTTTCTTCTCTCTCTCTCTCTCTCTCTCCCCCTCTCTCCAACTTTACTATTTTGTTCAGTTCCTACTCTTGCATTGAAATCCCCCATTAAAAAATCTTCGTTCTTAGGGATTTTTTCTATTAGTTCTCTCAGATCCTCCCAAAATTCATCCTTCAAGGTATCAGCAGTGCCATTAGTCGAGGCATATATTCCCAAAATACACATTTTCCTCCCATACATTGTCAATTCCAATGAGATCATTCTTTCATTAAAAAATTGCCAGGTTTTGATGTTAGGTCTCAATTTCTTTTTAACTATTGAAACTCCTGCTCTTGCTCTCTTATCAACTCCACTCCAAAAATGGTACTGTTCTCCCATTATTTCCTCTCCACATCCCTTTTTCTTTGTCACCGATAACATAAATTAAACCAACTGAGATTTAACCCTTTTAAATCTCAGTTTAAATCTCAATTACAAAATAGTCTAGCACTTCTAAGCAGCTCTTCAATGACACCAATTTCTAAACAAGAACATCTCTATTAGGGATTACCCTGACTTTAATCTCTTGCAGTAAGCACAGAAAAGTAATGCTAGTTCTGAGCATTACTTTACTTTTCTTCTAAAGAACTACTTATTCTGTATAAATCTCAAATCTGTCCTACCACAGTATATTGTTCGTACATTGGGATGATGCATCCAAAATCTTCCAGCTTCAACTCCAAAAGACAGCAGTCAGATTAATTAATGATCCAGATCCTCCAAAGTCTCTCTGCACTCTTGCATTGATATTGTTTCTGCTGTATGCCTTTATTTACTATAGATATTTCCACAGGCACTCTTTTTGAATTAGAATTTTTAATTCTTCAACTCTCCTCCAAACCAGTTCAAATATTTGCTTCAATCAGTTAACATCCATTCACTGTTAAATTCCAAACTCAGAACAGTTTTCATCTTCCTCATTCATCCCTTTATTTCTGGAGCAACCTTCCTTCATATGTATTTCCTGAAAATCAAATCCAATTTAAATCTAATATCAAGTATCTTGTGCTTCTCAGCCTTATCCTTGCACAGTTAAGTACTATAAGTTCTAATAGTTTGTTTCGGGTTTTCATAAAAAATAATTAAACTAATCATTGTACAGCACTATATAATAATTAAGACTTTTTTTATATATAAAGCATACACCACCAAGCACCATGTAATCATTTTACATTAATTTTTGTAATCATTTTAGTTTTGCAAAATTGCCTTCATGTGTATACAGAAAAATAACTTTATTATTATACCGAAGACATCTTTTTAAAATGCAAATGTACACTATATAATATTCTGTATACTCTATACAAATGTACAGAGTTCATTATGTACAGAAATGTTCTATATTAAAAAAGAATTGACCATAACATTTTTATATGAAATATGAAGGAAACTACAGTAATTGGAGAGCTTCTAGAAGCTAAATATTCTGGTTACTAAAGCTTTCTGGTATTTGAGTGCTGGATGAAAAAGCATTTACTTTATATATATATATATATATATATATATATATATATATATATATATATATATATAAACCCCATTTAATATAATATTACAGTAGAGGCCCAATTATCCACAGTAATGTGGACTGATGGAAATCAAACTCTGATAACACAGGTTTGGTAAATTAACTAAACTGGAAAAATCTGAAGACAGTGTATATCAATATGATATACACTATTTTCAGATTAGACTTACTTAATGAACATGACTAAATTATACAATAAAAACACTTAATTTTATTTAAAACTGTTGTATTACAAAATCTGCAAAAGTAAGAAAAAAAAAGTACTTATAAAAATTACAAAGCCATAGACAAAAAAATGTAAACTTAGTCATTATCACACCTTAATATCATAAATTCCTTAATGGGTTTCTGTTTCATAGAAGCTCATTGCTTTTTAGCTGCTATTGGCAGATGTGGTATCCTACTGCTGTACAATATAAAGCATTTAGCCCTTCCATGTTTTTTTTTTTTTTTGTTTCTGTGCAAGTCATCTTCACCTTTGTTTGTCAAAAACGTTTGACCATGTCAGTCATTTCCAGCTGTTCGTCAGAATTCATCCACTCTTTAATATCCTCTAGTAGGAGTCTCAGAAACAGGAAGGTTATTGGTGTTTTCCCACCTCTTTGATCTTCATTTGCCATCTTGTTCTCTTTGGCTTCATTTTGGGAGCATAAATTTTTTTTATAGGATTTAATAAGAGTAGATGTTTTAACATCATTCTATGCTTCTGCCAAACAGAAAATAATGTTCTTTTATGTTTATTTATTTTTTTTTAAGATTCTCAACAACAGTGGTCCTTGTTCTGAGATATTGCCTATAGTAGCATTTCAAAAGCTCCAAGCCAACTTTATCTAGAGGTTGAAGAAAGGATGTTACATTGTTTTTGCCACAGAACTCCCATATCACCAAAAACTAGTTCACTCTCATCTGGATGGGATGGATCATTATCTAAAATTAAAAGTACTTTATGGAGAAGTTTCTTTTCGTTCAAATATTTTTTAGTGCTAGGGACAAATTCTTCATGAAGCCATGTTTTAAACCAGCATTTCCCAAACTTTCTGAGCCCATGCCTCCCTTGACCTGTAAAATTTTCCCGGCACCTCCTTGAAGCAAAATATCCATAATTATGCAATTTCTAGTTCTTCAGCAAAACTAGAGTTTCTCCTCTGTGTGTGGTTTTTTACATTTCGTGATTCTGTAAGAAACTTGGTACGACGCTAGCAATGCATTTGATGGAACAGAAACTATTTTTTTGAAGGTTTGCTTTTGTTTATTAAGCTTATGTATATATGTTATGAAAATTACATTTCTGTTAAACTTTTTACCTCCTTTTGCACTAGTTTGCACCTCCCCAGAGAGGCACACCTTCCAGTTTGGAAATTGCTGTTTTAAACCAACTTTAAGTCATCCATGCACTTTTTGATTTGCATAGTTAACAGGCAAATATTTTACATTTTTTTAAGCTGGGGTTATGTGACTTTCCAATGAGAGTTAGTTTAAACTTATGCACATCAAGCACACCAATTAATGGTGCATTTTATAAATTCCCTATAAATGGGGCACTTATGTCCAAGTAGTACACTTGTCAATCTTCTGCTGTTTGTTTTTAATGAAATTCTTGCACAGTAGAAACTCTTCACAGTGGTATCTACTAACATAGATACCACCTACCCCTGACCCAGCTGTCTTAACAAAAAAGCTGTATCCCCATACCTAAAATAGTCTGAGGTAGTACTTAATACAAAAGACTGAAATATTAATATTTTTGCTGAAACCAATGTCAACAAAAACCATCCTTTTCACACACCCACATCCCTTGACTGAGTCAGACTTAAGGTTATTTTTGACACCAAGCTGAGGCTGCTTATAAATGATATAGAGGAAGCTTCTACTGCAATACAGAGTGCAATGCAATTGGATGGAGGATTCCTAAGCACTCTTCCATGCAGAGTAATATACAGATGTTCCATAATCTAGCTTTGATCTGACTATTGCTTTGTACAGATTCAATAGCATGTACCCATCAGCTTTTTCCACACACTGCAGAAAGACAGTTAAGGATCCTTAGCAGTGTCACACAGTTAATGTGCAACTCTATCAAGTGTTCTTTCAGGCAAGTTTATCCCCCCCCCAGCATGAGATCAAGGAACCTTTCACACTATTCTATAGCTTAGTTTAGATGAAGGATCTGAATTACAGTTTTGAAATTCAGAACCCAATTAAAATGTGGCTCACATGCTAAATATACTAGTACACTGCAGTTTCCTTTCAGCTATCTGATTGTTTCATACCAAGATCATCAGCAAATGAAGTGCAAGCAAGAAGTTACTGGATCAGTTCAATAACTAAGAATAAGCTAACTTTAGACTTCCTTTTCAGAGTTAATACACCAATGGAAATATTACCGAGATTACAATCAACAACTGCAATTCTGCCTGAATCTTGATCATGTTTAAGCTTGAAAGGTTTTCCTGGTCAAATTCTATACAAAGCCATATGTGGGCTGGTAAATTGTCAAGTTACAGCAATCAGTCTTGACTACACCAGTGCTATGGACAGTCTTTCCTCCAAAATGTATAAGAATCCCCCCAACTCAAACAGTGACTATTTATCTGACTGTCAAATTCTTCAACAATTAACTCACTAGCTAAAGGAAAACCACCTACAATCTTAACAAAGTCATGTTGTGTGTCCTTTGTAATGCCAATTGAATCTAAATGTATCTGGACTGCACTCTTAAGCATTGCCTCCAAGATTTTCCCTAACATTGAAGTCAGACTAACCAGTCTGTAATTACCAACTTCACTCTTAGAAGTTGCCAATACATATTGGCAATTCTCCAATTCAAAGGAACTGCCAGAGTCCAATGGCAACCTCATAATTAACCTCAATGGTTGAATATTGCCATAAATCCAGAAGCGTTACTTGCTTTCAGGCTCAAATGTTTTTTCTAATAAACAGAGCTCTAATTTTGAAATGTCCAATTTCATACATTTTTTTATGTGAACCCCAAACATGAGGTATTAGAACCTATAGTACTTAGTACTGTGCTTGGGTTAAAAAAGCATGGGTTGCCAGAAACTTTGCTCAAGAGACTAAACATGGGTTTCACCACTACAAGCCTCCAATAAGCAAAGTGGTGGTATTTCACCAGTTGATGAAAGTCATCTACCACCTACAACTGTCTCACTCACATGACTTCTCAGTATGAGTCTTTCAGTGACAAATGATGAAAAAGTACCATTCAATTCATCAGCTAGGTTAAGTTTTTTTTTTTTTTTAAATCCAAAATTACAGTATTAGTAAGGGCCATATTGTGTAAGGAAGCCTATGGCTTATGCTGCATCACCAAAAAAAATAATAACTGAAATAAAATAAGAAAATTAAAAAATAAATAAAAAGTTAATCAGAGAAAAGGAAATAGACAACCTGTGTTTTCCTCCCTTAAGTAACAAACTATCCAGCTGACCTTCAAATTTCCCCCAACTGTCAGCCTCTACCACCCGTATAGGTAACTCATTCCAGTAATTTATAACATGCTGCAATCCGGTCTAAAATCCCCCCCACAGTAACTTGAATTTATGGCCCCCAGTTCTAGAATCATTTATAACCATGAAAATTTTGTCCTCATTCATTTTACTCAAGCCTCTCAGAGCCTTAAACACGTTAGGTCTTCAGAGGTGCCTAGTTTCAACTGCAACCCACATATTCAAAATCTTTGTTAAGATCCTTCATGTAGTGTGACTGATGACGTTTGAGATTACAATAAACATCATGGCAAGATCCAATTTTCCTTACATTTCAAGGGTACAGCTCGAAAACTTTGTTCGCAAGCCAGCTGCTAGTTAGTACACTGGACTGAACCTATTGGTAACTCTTTAGAAGGCTTCTGGATTAGTTAGTGTATAATCTT
Organism: Mastigoproctus giganteus; assembly: GCF_048544385.1. Taxonomy (NCBI): domain Eukaryota; kingdom Metazoa; phylum Arthropoda; class Arachnida; order Uropygi; family Thelyphonidae; genus Mastigoproctus; species Mastigoproctus giganteus. Next base: position 152,122,270 of record NC_143581.1, on the reverse strand, counting down.
GCTACCTCTACTCTGCCAGATAGCGACTGGAGGGAGTCCAAGTAGTGTGTATGCAGGGGGCATTGTCAAGGATCTAGGTATATTCTTACCATGTATATGCCATATCCAAAAATTTCATTACTTCTTACTATTGAATACACCATGAATTGTCAAACTAATAGAGTAAGCTTATCTGCGAAAAGATCTAAACCTTCCAAACACTTCCTAGTTCATTTCACAAATATACGTGGTCTCAATTCTAATCTCAACGATGTCCATTTCCACTAGCAGTGTGCCAAACCACATGTACTTTTCTGACAGAATCTCAGTCATTGGTTGATTCAATTACTGCTCATCTCAGTTGCCCAAACTATTCGCTGTATTATTCCTTTTGCCTCAAAGGTGGTACTTGTGCATATGTCCGTTCCGATATTCATTGTCAGGCTTGGTAATTTGGAATCTCTTTTCGATCTTCTCTGGCTTAAAACCACTCTACCTCATTGTGTCAAATTAATCTGTTGTCTCTACCATTCTCCCAACTCTGTTAATCACTTGGAGCTCTGACTCCCTCTTTGGAACTTGACTTTCTCCAGTCCAACTTTTCTAACAGTGATGTAACCTTCCTTGGTGATTTTAATGTTCACAACTACAGCTGGCTTCTGTTTTCTAGTCACACTGATTCAGCTGGTTGAGATGCTGAGATTTTTGCAATTACTAATGACCATGCACAGATTCTTCATTTACCTGCAATATATCGGACAATCCTAACCATACAGCCAACATGCTTGATCTTTTTCTCACAAACAACCCTTCTAAGTACACTGTCAAAGTGAGTTGTCCTTTAGGCACCTCAGATCCTAACTTGTTGATTGACTCTTCTCCAACCTCATTGTTTGGCATTACAAGAATGCAAAATGGGATGAACTGCAAGATTTTTCTTCTTTCCCTTGGTTGGATTACTGGTTCAAAACTTCTGATGTCAAAGTTTGCTCAGATCATGTCAGTGAAATTATTCTTGTAGGAATGGAATCCTTTATCCCACACACCCCTTTAAAATCTCTTCCTTTATTTAAACCTTGATTTTCCAATAAATATGCTAAGGCTGTTAAAGAGAAGAACGTTGTATATCATAACTGGCTTGTTTCCAATTCTTCAATTCATTTTCTGCTTACACCAAAGCTTGTAACCAATGTAAAGCAGTTATTAATCAGCCAAAACTAGGATTTTGAACAGGCTAAGAGTAGAAAACTTGCTTCTTGCCCTAATGGTAGCTGAGCATTCTGGTCTTTTGCCAAAGTTATTAGCCGCAACTTTTGCCCATCTCTGCTTTCACCTCTGTCAAAACTAGATGGTTCTGTTGTCACTTCAGCCAAGGATAAAGCTAACATCCCATTTTTCTTCCAACTCATGTATTAATGATCTTGGTAAAACAACTCCACCACACTCCATTCAATGCCTCCTGTGGTCTTCCGTCAAGAGGATGTCAAAGATTTTGAAGAATCATGATGCTAAGAAAGCTCCAGGTCCTGATGGTATTTCTCCACTTGTTCTGAAAACCTGTGCTCCTGTTACTCCTGTTCTTTGCCACCTTTTTTCACTTTATTTCAAAAGGCATTTTTCCTTCTGTTTGGAAATTTGCTCATATCCAGCCAGTTCCTAAAAAGGGTGACAAATCCCTCCCATCCAATTATTGTTCCATTGCAATTACTTGCACTCTTTCATCAGCATCGATCCACTGGTGATATTCTTGCTTATGTTACCCATTTATGGACAAATTCAATGGAAAAGTTTGGTGAAACCCAAGCAGTTGGTCTTGACATCTCAAAGGCTTTCAATAGTGTTTGGCATAAAGGTCTACTAAACAAGCTTCCATCTTATGTTTTGCCAACTGTTTTTTGTAATTGGTTATAGTTTTCTCTCTGATTGCTCACTGAGGGTGATGGCTCTGTCTTCTAACTTATCCATTAATGCTGGTGTCACACAAGGTTCAGTTCTTTCCCCACTCTTCTTCCACTTCTCGGAAATCCTATCCATTGTTTTGCCGATGATAGCACATCGTATTCCACTTTCCATTTTGAGAAACCTTGACCTGCTCAATCAGCTTCAACTTCTCGAATATTTGCTACCAATTCCTTAAATGCCAATCTCCAGTGGGGCAAAGACAACTTAGTTGATTTCAATTCTTCTAAAATTCAGGTCTTGTCTTATCTCACAAGAAGGATTCTTCTGCTCCTATGCTTATCTTTGGTGATACTTCAATTTCTAGGCAAAATGATGCATCTCTTTTGGGGATTATCCTGACTTCTAATGTCTCTTGGCACAAGCATATTACAAATATTGCTTCCTCTGCATCTAAAAAACTTGGTTTTTTCTTTTGCTCTTGGTGTTACTTTTCTTCCAAACAGCTGTTCACTCTGTACAAATTGCAAATCCACCTTACCATGGAATACTGTTCCTACATCTAGGGCAGTGCTCCCAAAACCTCTCAGGCTTCTAGATTCCATTCAGAAGAGGACAGTTAGGTTAATTAATGACTCCAATCTAACAGTCTCTCCACTCTGTCTCATAGATGTACTGTTTCTGCTGTATGCCTTTTCTATAGATACTTACATGGGCACTGTTTTTCTGAATTGGCTTTATAATTCCTGCTCTCTCTTTCAAGACCATCCAAACACCAACCGCCATCATCCATTTCCTGTCCAACTTCAAACTCACAGAACCAACTTATCTTCCTCATTTATTTATTCAACTGCTGTTTTCTGGTACAACCTTCCTTCATATGTATTTCCTGAAAATTAGAGTCTACAGAAGTTCAACTCTAATGTCAATATATACCTTCTTTAGTCTTCTCAACCTCCAACCCAAGCACGGTACTTAGGTTCTAGTACCTCTCTTGTTTGGGGTTTTCATTAAAAAAAAAAAAACACCTTTTGCCAAACTCACCAAGCAAGTTACCAGTCTTTGACCCTTTCAAGAAGCTCAATGTCTTTCTTTAGGTGTGGTCTCCACATTTGAACACAGTATTCCAAGCATTCCACTAATGCTGGTGTTCCAGCATTAGTGGAAAATGTTAGACAGAAACATCTACCATCACTAGCAGTCAGAGAACACTGTATACCCAAGTATAAAAAAAAAAAAAGCAAACCATAAGATGGAAGCTTATTTAGAAAACCCTTATGCCAAACATGATCAAAAGCCTTTGAAATGTCAAGAGCTTTTCCATTCCATTCAATGTTTCCAAAGCTGGGTAAAATAAACCACAATATCACTAATGGATTACCCTGACAGATTCCATACTGGCAACTGCTGATCAGATGGGAGGTTTCTAGATAGTTTAAGAGTTGGCAGTTAATTTCTCCAATACCTTAGAAAGAGTAGAAATGAGTGCAATGGGATGATAGGGATTTGTTGCCCTTTAGGAACTGGCTGGATGTGACCAAATTTCCAATCAGAAAGGAACCTTTGGAATAAGAAAGTGAAAAAAGGTAACACAGAACAGAAGTTCAGCAGCACAGGTTTTGATAACAAGTGGAGCAATACCATCAGAAGTTTTCTTAGCACCAAGATTGATCAAAATCCTTCTGACATCCTTTTGATGGAAGACCACAGGAGGTACTGAATGCATACTGGGAATGGTAGGAAGTGGTTTACCAAGGTAATCAAATACAGGAGCTGGAAGAAAAAAAATAGGATGTTACCAGGCCAGCTTTATCTTTGGCTGACATGGAAATAGAACCATCTGGTTTTGGCACAGTGGTGGGAACAGAGATAGGCAAAAGTTGCAGCCAATAGCTTTGGCAAGAGACTAAAATGCTTAACTACCATTTGGACAAGAAGCAAGCATTCTACTCTTAGCCTGTTCAGAGTCCAGTTTGGACTAATTAGTAACTACTTTACAATTGTTGTGAGCTTTGGTTGTGGCCAGCAGTTCCCAACCTTTTGACTCATAAACCTCTTTCAACATATTTTTATCACGAACCACTAAGCCGATATTCTGAAATCTTATAATAGTTCTGAATTTTTATTATAAAATATTTCCAATACAAGGTTTTCATAAGCGATAGTGCATAACAATATAAAATTAAGCACCAGTACATAAAAAGGTCCAAGAAGTGGGGGAGGGGGATTGTACGAAAACATTTAATACAATATACTATAAGATAGTAAACTAATTATAAGGATTGTTGGAGATGTGATTTCCTTTGTTGGCAATTCTTCACTTTTAATTTTATTTTATCATTAGTTAATTTTTTATAACCCTCTTACCACAATCCACCTAACTGTTTGTACAAGCCTGATTTACTGTCTTGATTTCAGAGTGATATATATCTCATATAGAAATCAAGATTAGATATTTTGAAATTTCCACTGAAAAAATAAACTGGCTTTTCTGCATAATTTGTGTTTTGTTTCTAAATAAAGAAAAAAGTGGGAAGGCTTCAAACTACTATCGGCAAGCACTTCTCTGCAAATGACATGTTGCAGGCAGGGATAGTCCTCATCTCTAAGAAATGAACCAAATTTAATGTTTTTACTATTTGTTTTCATGCCAACATTTTGAACATCTTTATGTAGTATTTGGGAATTTTAACATGAATGGATTTTATAGGCTTTTTGAAGGTCATCTAGGGACAAAATTTAAGGGAAGATTTATTTTCATGCTTCTCATTAACTTATACTGAATATTGTTCTTTATGCTTCCAGTCTTCAACCAATGGTCCATAATAATCTTTAGTTTAAGAATACTATGAATTTATGTTAAACAATTGGATAGCATTGTATTTGAATGTATAACATTCAAATCCAACACTATATGGCACAGCACAGAGTCTAGCAATATTTACCAGTCTGTCATGTGACTGAATGATGCAATACATATTGGCATGTTTGCACCCAATCCCTCCCCACCCACTAACATCCTGTCACATGCTCAGCATATAAGGTCTCATGACCCAAACCACAACTAAATATAAATTTTTAACCGAACAGCATAAATTAATATTAAACTTTTGTAATTGACAAATATATACACTCATGTAAATCAAAGACTATTATAGAATTTTTAGTGCGAATCCCCTGGAACACTCGCAAACCACAGGTTGGGAACCGCTGGTGTGGGCAGATAAACTGGAGATTTGGATACAAGCCAATTTCAATATGCAACACTATCTTGAACATCCTTAGCATATTTATTGTAAAACAATGTTTAGAAAAAGGAAGAGATTTTAAAGTGGAGAGTGGATGAAAAAATTTTCATCCACTACAAGAATGAGTTCACTGGTGCAATCTGAGTAAATGTTGACATCAGAAGATTTGAAACAGTAATCACCCAAGGAAAACAAGAGAAATCTCAGTTCATCCCATTTTGCATTCTCATAATGCCAAACAAGATGCAGTTGAGAATGGCCATGAGAGAAAACCTCCACTGAAGAAGTGACCATCACCAAGTAGTGATCTCAGGTGCCTAAAGGACCACCCACCCCAAGCATGTACTTGAATGGTTGTTTGAGAAAAAAAATAAAGTGTGTTGGCTGCATGGTTAGGATTGTCCACTATTGTGGTAGATAAATGAACAATGTGCGAGGTCATTAGTAAAAGCAAAAGTCTCAGAATCTTGACCATCTCGGTCCGTGTGACAGATACGTATCTATGAATCAGCCTTTTCGTATTTGAAAAAAATAAATAAAAAAATAAGCAATTTCTGCATATTTCTTATATGCAGAAATATTATTAATCATGCCATCCACTTTTATTTTTTCCTTGTAATTCCAAATCCAGATTACTTAATTTACTGGTAAAAATCTGACAAAAAAGCCAGATCACACAACACCATATCAACAAATTTCAATGTCATTCAGCAAATTTCAAAATTTCTGTAGAAACGTTCTCCAACTCAGTCACCTCACACCTGCGTGTAATATCAGATCTGGTTCTTTTTCATAGAGTTGCATTTTGAAAAGTCCTTTGAAGAGATTGTCCTCTGATGGTCAACATATAATTCCACTTCGTGCATGAGCAAAACTGCAAACACATCCTTACCTAACTTGCAGTAATTATTCAGCATGCTTCCATATTTATCCAACAAACTGTCAGGTAATGTTCATTAATATTGTTATACAATGTAATCAGTGAAATTACTGATTTACTAATCAGTAAAATCAATAAGTGAAAAAAAAAAAAAAAAACTACACTTAACCTAAATGAACTATAAAACTAGAAGTGACTCCAGAGCCACTTTAGCTCTAGCAAACATGGATTATTTATTTTTCAAGCTCAGAAGGAACCGAAATGGCTTAGTGTAGAAAAAAAAAGTATTCAATTATTACATCTATCCTTACCAGATTCTCTTGGTCCACTGTATTCAGATGAAAAATCACCCTGACGGAATATTTTTAGGGTTGGGTAGCCACTAACTCCATATTTACTACATGTTTCTTTACCAGCATCTGATGTACAGTCAACCTGATATATATATAAAAAAAAAAAGAAAAAAAAAAAGTATATTCATGTAAAGTACACTGCTGTTTATTTCAAAACAAATTGCTACACACCTTACATCTAAAATATAATAAGTACTGTTAACATAAAAACAAACAAAAAAAAAAAAAACTACAACATGCACCTCATGCTACACATCTAGCAATACAAATTTGATGACTATACAGCAAAAGCAATCGAATATCTAGCATGCTTTTGGTGGCTACCCAAATACTGTTACACTCCACATGCTAGTAATGTGACAAGTAGCAGAATTCATTAAACACATCAAAAACAAAAAATAGCTAGTATGGCAGATATACAACCAGAAGCAAAAATCTGACAATTAGATAAGACCTACAGACTTGGTTAACCAAGTGTTTTGCTGGTACACTTGGTCGTCGACTTACGACCTATGCGACTTACGACCGGCCGCACTTACGACCACCAAAAAAATATATAATAAATAATGAATAAATTATTAATAAATCAGGAAATCACTACTGAGGACACCCATAACCCAGGTGAGGAGGCACATCGATAACGGGAGGCCTGAGGACAGCACCAGGCACATACACTCAGTCGCGCTCTCTCTCACACATACACCCAGTCGCTATTAAGCATCTGTTGCGTGTAGTGTATTAATTAAAATTCCACTGAAATACGCATAATGTTTAGTAAAAGGAAAATGTCTTCATCTACATATACGTCAGCTAAGTCAAGGAAAACTATTGATTCAGAGTGTAAAACGAAAATTATCCAGCAGTATGAAAGCGGAAAGAAAGTGAATACGATAGCACGTGACTTTAAATTATCACATTCCATGGCATCGACGATACTGCACCTATTATGTCTACAATTTTAACCAAACAACGACAGGAACCCATCCATGAAATGGAGAAATTGTTGTTTATGTGGATGGAAGATTTAATACAAAAAAAAAAAAAAAAAAAAAAATACACCCATGAGCCTTCACACAGTGAAAGCAAAGGCTAGAAGTTTGTTTTTCAGAGTTTAAAATCACGCGCCGGAGACGATTACGCTGAAGATTTTCAGGCTAGTACTGGGTGGTTTAAGCGTTTTAAAAAAAAGATTTGCTTTGCATAATGTCTCTATAAATAAACATCTCCTACCTCAACCCAAGAACATGACCCTGACGATGCACAACCCAGCACAAGCAAAGATTAAAAATTGATTTTGTAAATTTCATTTGTATTAATTTTTACATTAATTTTAGTGTTTATAGTACATTATGCACAGTATTATTTTTCACATTATGTACAATATAATTATAGATTGTAGTTTTTTTTTATAAACAGTACGAATAATAAACCAATTAAAATGTAGAGAACGTTTGAATTTAAGCTCATAGAGAGATACCTTAGTTTCTACACCTAGTACAGTATCGCTAAGTAAAAGATAAAAACATTGCTGTATTTAAAATTAAAAATAAAAGATGATAAAAATTTAAAAGATTATAAAAATAATTTATAAAGATGATAAAAAGATTAGAAAGGTTAAAAAATACTGTTAATAAATATATGGCCAACATACGACCAGTCAGTCAGAACAGAAGTCGGTCGTAAGTCGACGACCAACTGTATATGGAAGATAACTTCCATATCTCTTATTGGATGATAAAAAAAAGTTCACTACTGAATAAAAATTTCAGAATACTCTTACAACACTCAGAAAGCCCAGGTCATACATAACAACAAGAAGTTGCCAACCTCCATTTATGGATGCAAGGCCTTGACAACCTTATAAAACCTGTAATTTATAGGAAACTAAATTTTCTGACATGTCACATTTTGCTAATTTTAAATTTACACACTGAGACTGTTGTGTTGTGTAGTCTTTAGAAAACAGCAACAACACTTGCAATTTACTTTCAAATGGAACTCCACAAGTGGAAGTGTAAAGAAGCCAAAAGCAACCAAGCAAGTATGGCATAAGAAATGTAGGTATGCATCAATAACATTTTGTGGGGCATACTAGTTCTTATGTTGTGTATACTTAGACTAACCTCCATGTCATGCAGACCAAAAAAAGAAAAACCTTCAATAACCATTGAGCAATTCTACTCCCTCTGCCTGGGAACTATAGTTCTGATTGAAAAGGCCTTTAAGAATTCCTAAAGTTACCAATGGGAGCTGGACTCCAGACCTTTGAAAAGTGGCAGAACCACTATACTGTCAGAGGACAAATTTGTATCAATTCCTACAAATTGTTTATTGCAAAAGCTGGTAACACCTAGGAGAACAGAAACTACAGGAAGTACTAAAGCTAAATTTTACATTAAAAATGCTATAAATAGTGTTCTCTCACTTTAATCCAGAAATAGTTTGTTGGATGTGCCATATTTTATTCAAATTTGTATTATATATAAATAGTATTTTGGTATGAAAATAAAGTGGGAATTAGTAAATTCCATTATTTTTCTCTGTTAAAATTCCATACATACCTTTTATTTTTTTATCTTATGCAATGGTAACAGCAGTAATCAGAATGCAAAACCTACATTTGCAGTTTGTTTCTTGCCATTTATCAGGAAACTTGTCAAACTATTGTATTTCAATTAAATAAGCAAGTCACTTTGTATTTACAGTTCTGATAAATTTTTTGCATAGCCACTGAATTCCTATTTTCAGTTTGCAAAACTCAAAAGAAATTGGCATAAATAAGCTAACAAACTGGATAGTAAATTGTGAATTAAATGAACAACAACAGGTTCTTCACATTGACAGAACATCAAGAACAAACCAATAAAATGTCAATTGGTGTACCTGGTTTATGGGTATCATCTGTACAGCTAACATACAAGATAAAGCTGAGACAGAAGGAAATGAAGTGAGATTATGGCAGGTAAATCTGGAACTTGCTTCAACATAACACGCACATTCTCTACACAGCTAGAGAAATTGACCAGCTGTTGTTATAAGGCACTGCATCTAGCAAGTTTCATACAGATTAATTTCCAGCTAGAAGCTTAACCACACAGATCTGAAATGGTTGTTTTTTAAATTAAATATTTCAGTAATCAAGAATCCATAAGAATATCAGCTACTATGACCCCCCCAATTTCTCATAATTTAGTGGCTATGTTCAGTAGGCACTGAAGTAGAAATCTTCATGCAAATGACTCCCTGAACAAATCTTATTCCAGTAATGTTCTTCATGCATAAGATTGGTGTTCTTATTGTCTTTTTTTCTTGGATCATGGGTTTACATGCCAATTTTATATAGTCAAGACAACTGAAAGAATTGCACATTTGTCAAGTTAACAATGATTTGGATATACAGCCCAACATGTAAGCGCTGCATTCCACAGAACTCTACATAAGTCAGAATTTCCCTAAAGGATTATGCAGCACTTGCAACTATGCACACTGAATTTGTTTGAAGCAAAAAAAGAAAGGTTCAACAAATATGTAAATAGAATTATTATTTATTCAATATTTTATCTCAATGTGCAGGAAAAAATTAAACGTGTAATTACAAAAATTTGACTTTAACACAGTGGAAACCAACCAGTATGATGCTTGAACCTAATAAACCACCCATCGCTTGTCATGAACTTGGCTTTGGGTTTGCCGTATTTATCCTTAATATCTTCATAAATACTTCTTGCTTTCACTTGAATTGCCATTAGCCTTAGACACTTACTCCTGAATCTGATTTTTCATCCATATTATTAATAACTTTTCCACCTTTGATATTGCACCCGAGTGATGTTTTGCGATCACTGTTGATCTTAAATGCATTGATCCTTTAACATTCTTTTATACGCACACTGTCCTTTAAAATAGTATTCACTGTTGAAGTAGAAAGACCTAAATTCCCCATGCAATAGACGACAAACTTTGTCCTGCTTCTTAATCATTTTTATCTTCATTTCATTTCGTAGCATTGCCACCACTTACACTTTCCATTGGTTGCTTTCCCTTCATGATTGTAATAAGTAAATAGGAATGAAGAGAAGATACGGAAAATGTTTTTTACATGATTGAAGATTTCAGTGAAGGGGAAACACATTTCACCATAATGTGAAACCCACACAACTGCAGTTATCGATATTATCAAAAATGTAATAAGATAAGAGTTTATTACCCATTTATAATAGATTTTGCTAACAGAAAAAGCCCTAAAACTGGAAAGTGCAAAATTGTTTTTACAGTTTTATGGTAGTGACCTCCAGAAATGCACTGTAGAAAAATATATCAAAAAGGTGTTAAAAAATTGATTCTTATAACAGAGCATATAATAATGATTAAAGCGTAGTGCATTCTCCATAACCCTCCTCTCAGTCAATAGTAGCATTTGTAAATGTGTTGGCCAAGTGTTTTGTTTTTGCATCCTTTAGCTAAAAGTGATGTGTGTTCTCATTTGAGAAGTTTATATAAAGCTAATACAATTTCTATTATAAAAATAGACTTAGACTTAAATAGCTTAGTTATATAGCGAAAATTTAAATTTCTGAGGTCTTGGAACAAATTATCAAAAAATAAAATTATGTATATAAAAATAAATAGGAACAATTTATAAATAAATATCTTATGCAATATAGTTAATATACATGTGTTCTTATATTTATATAGAAATCAGATTTATATTTTCTGACACCACCTTAATATTGTATTAAATAGCATGTACCTAGTTTACTTAAACTATAATCAAAAAATTATATACAAGTATTACAAAAATAAAATGAAATAGAAGAAAATATAGATGGAGAAGTTATTAACCACAAAATGCCAGGCCTAGATGAAGAAAACAAGAATGTTAAGAACTTAAAAAAAAAACAAGTAGAATTATAGCTAAATTAACAGCCAATCATATGTACAAAAGCTGAAAAGGAAATGACCGATGAGAGAGGATGGTAATAAAGACAAATAAAAATTGGTATATAGATCAGGTATTTCATGGGGGGGGGCCTACACTGGATCATGTACCAAACACATTCTATGCAAACCCATGCTGATGGAGCAACTTAATAAAATAGATTTTAAAAAATAAAAAAAATAAAAAAACTGATTGATCTCCAGAAGCATGAGTAAGGTAGCCCCAACAGTGTGTTTAAATTAATAAATTAAGTCGAAAGTATGTACAAAAAGTAACGGTATAGAAAAGGAAGTAATGCATGGTAAAGGAGGGAAAAGATATTAAAAATATCGAGGCAAAGATAGTGAGAAAATGTCCGAATCACCCTCTTATTGCACTAATAGTTCAACGGATGGAAGAAAGAAGATCAGAAAGTAGAAAGATGTAAAGAGGTTTGTTTGTTATTTGGTTTTTAGAAGCATTAGCAACTAAGGCCAAATTGCTCCAGGATATGCAGTGGTCATTCCCTGACCTTTCTGCATCCTCCATATTTGGTGGTGACGGGCTCAAACCCCAGTCTAGTCAAGAAGCGTGTGCTATGCACTACTGCTCCTTCCCACCTGGCTACAGAGGTGCCGTAAAGAGAAGGAAAAAAAAAAAAAAAAAACAACAGTTTATAGGATACTAGGCAAGCTGGGTGTGTAAGTACCCAACCTCATAGAGAGGGCCTTGGCTGTGAGAGTGTTAGTAGAAGTGGAAATTAATACCGCTTGTTTGTAGTGTATATTTTGAGTGTTGTATGTATAAAAAATGATATAAAATAGCAGGAGAAAGACTAATGAAAATTAAATACCTGTAGTATTTAGCAACAAACTCTTGTTTCTGGAGATCAATCAATTTTAACTTTAATTTTTTAAATCTATTTTATTTTAATAGTTTCTCCATCAGCATGGGTTTGCAATAATTAATTTTCAATCTCCCTCTCTCTCCCCCCCCTCTCCATTTAGAGGAGGTAGGTAACATCTAAAAAGGAATGCGAATCGCATAGGAAACCACAACCCAAAACGTCACAGAAAAGCAGTAACAGAGGCACAAGAAGCAGAAAGGGCACAAGACAGTAATTAGTGGCAAACATTTATTTGACATAATATTAACAATGGAATACGAGATGAGTGCATTTTATGATGTTACAACATCATGCTCGAAGGTTCCACCATGAGACACGATGCAAGCGTGACACCAACACAGCATGGACTGGCGGACACAGTTGAACACACCTGGAGTTTCTTTGACAGCAGCGCAGGCGAGTCTTGCCACGAGATCCATTTCCATCTCCACAGGCGATTCATACATGATAGATTTGAGAGGCCCCACAGAAAGAAATCAAGGCTCGATAAATCAGGTGAGCATAGAGGCCAGGCAACTGGTCCACCATGGCCAACCCATCAATGCCCAAAATGCCTGTTCAAATGGTCATGAACACACCTTCCATAATGGGCAGGCACCCCGTCATGTTGAAACCAAATATTGCATCTCACATTTGCTGGAACATTGTCAAGGTAACCCTGGTAGAACTTGTTCAAGAAAGATGCGGTATTTAGCGGAGTTCATGCAGGATGGTAACAGGTATGAGCCGACTAAGCAGTCACCAACCATACCTGCCCACACATTTATTGTGAAGCGATGTTGTGCCGCATGAGGGCACACACCGTGTGGGTTGTCTTGAGCCTACACGTGAGCATTGTGCTGATTGAATAAGCCTTCCCAAGTGAAATAAGCCTCATCCGTGAACAAAACATAGGCTGGAAAATTCAAGTCTTGAACACTTTCTTGGAGAAACCACTGTGCAAAAGCTACACGTGCAGGATGATCTTGGGGGAGCAGTAACTGAATCCTTTGGAGATGAAAGGAGTGTAAGGAATCGTCATGCCAGACACTGTACACTGCAACAAAACACTAAGGCAGAGGCAATGGCACGTGTGCTGGTAGTAGGATTATTCTGGACGGCATTCAACATTTTCTTCCATGGCAGGAGTTGTGTCGAACGTGGTCTGCCCACACTACTACTGTTACCTCTAAATGACCCATAATCGCACAAATTTTGATGCACATGTGCAAACAAACGGTGGTCCCGTACATGAGTCCGGGAAGCGTTCTCCATAAATTCATTGAGCAGCTCGTCCATTGCCCTCTGCTAATCCATACACTAGGTGCATGTCTATGATGAAACCATAGCCAATCCAGCTGGATTGGCTATGGTTTCATCATTTCAGATTCAGAAGTGGCCTATTTGTAACAGTTTTTAATTTACTTTTGAATAAGTGTATCCCCTCCACCCTCCTTTCTCCTGAATGTTGTAATTAGCACAGTGATTACAATTTGTTTTAGGCTATCCCCCTAAATATTTCTGGGTACAACACAATATTATTTCCTATAATGGCAATTTCATTTTAACTTTCTAGATACTGACTAGAACTTGTGGGCTGGTCACACCCACAGCTGAATGTTAGAGGCAAGAGACAAAGCAATAATCCTTGATCTGATTATTAGCAAGGACTCTTAATGCATTAAGAATCTCCAGATAGTTTGCAACAATAATATATTTATGTGGGATTTACTTAAATATGCAAGTACTATCAAGGGTAATGGGAAGGCATTTTGCTTAAGAAAAATGTGACTACAGGAATCTATGGTCTTAGACAGTTTGAAGAATAAAGTGGGACCAGCTAATAATGTTGCCAACAGCAAGTTCTAAATGGGAAGTAAATCACTGAAGCTAGTAAGCTTCTTATACAAACTAAACTTGTTCAGAGAAGAAAAAATACATGGAATGATTAATTAAAGGGACACGAACATATAGTAAGTACAAAATAGTCTATAATCAGGTGGCTAAGTGGATAATGTTGGATGAAAAGCCTTTGGCTAAAAATGAAAAGAATTCTTTGCATATATTAACACTAAAGAAATGGTTGAATCATAATGGTCCACTGAACTATTTATGATCCTGTTCTGATTACAGGCAACCTAAATAAATATTTTAGCACCTAAATTCACACGTGTTGTTTTTAGATGTGAACACCAGAAGTATACCAAATTACAACTGGGAGCTAAATGATTTTGCAATAACTGGCAAGTGGAAGAGAAAATATGAAGCTAAAAAGTAAAAGGCACTCAAGACTGACAGAATCTATCCAATTATATTGAAAGCAGGTGGTAAGCAAACCCTCGGGACATAATTATGAGAGCATTCTTGCTTTAAGATAAGTCTCTATAGATCAGATAGATGTGCAAATATCTCATATTTACAAAAGGAGATGAAAATGCAAGTAATTACTCACACCACTAAGTAATTACAAACTTGTAGTAGCTACAGACCTCTAAGCCTATAATTAGATCTGTGCCAGAGAAGTATACAGAAGCATCTTGACAGGAATGCAGTTATACAGTATTCACAGCACAGATTTATTAGAAGATCGTTGTTGTTATTTGGTTTTTAGGAGCATTAGCAACTAAGGCCATATTGCTCCGGGGATATGCGGTGGTCGTTGCCGGACCTTTCTGCATCCTCCGTATTTGGTGGTCACGGGCTCAAACCCTGGTCTAATCAAGAAGCGTGTGCTACGCACTGCTGCTCCTGCCCACGGAAGTGCCAAAGAAGAGTGTCTGACCAATTTGATTAGCTACTATGATGCAGTGGAACTGGATTCAAAAAATAAAGGTCATACTTAAATTTCATTAAAGCTTTTGACACTGTTCCACATGAAAGACTACTGTACAAATTGGAGCAGTGTGGCATTAGTAATAAGTTCCTGCTATGGATTAAGGGATAGCCAAGCAGCAGAAGATAGAGGGTGATTATAAATAGGCAGTACTTTTTTTGGATAAATGCTATTAGTAGAATATATTACAGTTCAGCACTGGGCCTTTTACAGTTTAAGATTTATTAGAGCAAACTGATTAGTTAATGACACAAAAGGCATAACCATAAATGACTAATTAACTTAACTTGTTTTCCATATCTTAACTACCGTATTTCCCCATGTATAAGATGCACCTTTATTTTGGGGCCCGAAATTTGAAAAAAAAATGTATTACATAAAGTTATTGAACTCAAGTTTTATTCATCATAAAACTCATCACTGGCAAAACTCCCATCCATTAATCTGTCCTCATGTGTCTGATGACGAATCACTGTCTTCATGTATTGCCTCGTCCTCAGTTCCATCTATGGCATTTGAAATGCCACACTTCTTAAATGATTTGACAACAATCTCAATATTATCCCAGGATCTTTTCACCCAGGTACAAACATCTCCTGTAGTTGGTTTCTTTACTCTTCCTGCTGGTGTCAAATTGTCCCCAGAAGGCTTCATCCATTGGTTCCATTCATCTCTCATGGCAACTTTGAAGGGTTTGTTAATGCTGACATCAAGTGGTTGGAGCTGGGATGTCAAGCCTCCAAATATGACGGCAAGTTTTGTTTTTTGCTCTGCAGCAATCTTCTTTGTGTTTTAAGTTGTGTGCGCCCTGAACTGATCAAGCACCAATAGGGCAGGTTTGCGTAAGAGCCCACCTGGTCTCCTGCTCGAAACTTTCTCAAAACAGATCTTCATCCCATCCTGATCCATTCAACCCTTGTCATGAACGTGGACAATCACTCCTCGAGGAATGTCTTTTGGCAGTTTTGCGTTTGAAAATCAGCAAAGGAGGCAGCTTGGTTCCGTCGGCACAACAAGCTAGAACAACTGTATAATGACTCTTTTCATGTCCACTTGTCTTCACAGTTATTAGTTTTCACCCCCTTCTTATCAAGGGTTCTGTTACTTGGGTCATCAAATCGAAGGGACTTCGTCCATATTTGCCATCTGTCCCAACTCAAACTGACATGTCTTCCAACATTAAATGACAAAACAATGAAATTCAAGGACCTTCTGCTCATAGCTTTCAGGCAAGTCTGGTGCTTGTATGCATGCTTAGTCCATTCCATTTCATGAACCTGAAGCACCAATTGTGTCCTCCTTTGAAATCAGTAACTTTTTCATCAGCAATTCTTCTTGACTCATGCTGAACCATCTTTGCAGACACAGGAATTCCAATTGCCCTTTAATCCATATCTTCAATTCCTTCTCTAAATCAGGCCATTTTGCTGACTTGCCTCACGGCCTTCTGCCGTGGCATTTTCAATAGGGCTTCTTCCCATAGCCAGTCTCTGTTTTCTCAGTTGGAGGAGGACCAAACTTATGTTCAGCAGCACGATTTCCATTCACTTTTGCAAACTGGATCACTTAATTCAGCACTGTACGAAAATCTTTTCTGAGCCATTTCTGGGCAGAATGTGTCAAAACGCAACCTATTATACCGGTAACAAGTGCAAAACAATGAGTGCAAAGACAACAAGTGCAAAAAATGCAAGTAAAAAAACCTACAACCACTGTATAAGACTCACCCAGTTTTTAGACCCCAAATTTTTCAAAAAATTTGGGTCTTATACATGAGGAAATGCGGTAATAAATTCTTGACCATAAGCTCTTAACCATAAATGACTGAAAATTTCAGTCATTTATGACTGAAATGTGAAAATGTCAGCATTCAAATGAGTGCATCCATGAGGGGATCCACAAAGTATTTAAATGGATTGGGTAAACTGAATGCTGATGGCATCTACTCTTTCAAGGGTGACTGCAGGATAGAGGTGCAGAAATTTGCTTTCTGACAGAGGGTAACCAATGATCTACTTCCACAGCACCAGATGGAACAAACTTAATCTGGCGTTGTAGAAGTGGATAAATTTAAATCAAGCATTTATTAGACAATTAGAAGGGATGAGAAATGAGGTAGGCAATTTTTTTGGTTAATGCTCTATAAGCTTGCTTCCTTACATCATTTGCCACTACAAATTTTCTGATGCAAACAACAGAAGCTAAATGCTTATTCAGAATGGTTAACAATTTCAACATAGTTGAAATTCAACAAACATTATATTAACTGTATAAATGCACCTGTACTTCAAACTATATTTAAACTTCTTTTACTTAAATTCAGAATGACCTCATCTACCTTCATTTTAAAAAATGTTCTTTACAATTATAAAGAATATTTTTATTAACACAAATTATTCTCTTTAATTTGTTACCTTTGCTAATGGAACAGGAGGGTCATTATCTTTTAACACAGTTGCTGCCTTTTCATATTCTGGAGCTAGTCTTTTACAATGTCCACACCTAAACAAAAAGAAAAATATATACATTCAAAATACTAAGAACAAGTATAGATACTGTTGTGGTACAATTCTACCAGAGTACTGTATACATGTACAGCTACATAGTTGAAACAAGAC
Source organism: Mastigoproctus giganteus (assembly GCF_048544385.1). Classification (NCBI taxonomy): domain Eukaryota; kingdom Metazoa; phylum Arthropoda; class Arachnida; order Uropygi; family Thelyphonidae; genus Mastigoproctus; species Mastigoproctus giganteus. The sequence continues at coordinate 152,104,656 of NC_143581.1, read as the reverse complement.
TAGCACCTTTCTGGCTGTTTTTAATTTATTATATCCACAAGATTCTATCCCCCCTTCCAATTAAACGTTAGTGCCATAGACCAAGAAATGACCACTACATACCCATAGGCTCTTCTATTGAATTAAAAATTTCCTCCATGTAACCTTACTCTACAAATAAAAGAACCACCAAGTTGGTTTTTTTTTTTTGGGGGGGGGGGGGGAGTTATTTTATGAGAAGTGCTATAGTAAAAAAAAAACACACACCTCTTGTTGCCTGTAGCAACAACATTTTGAACCAACAGAAATGGCATTTTGAAGAGATAATTATCATTGCATAAGAAATGGATGCAAACCCTGATAATTACAATGGTTTATTTATCTAGACATGAAGGATCATCTACTTAAGTATATGAAACCACAAAAATCAAAATACCTAATAAAAATAAATATCACCAGAAAATGGCAAAAATTGACCATGGTATCTGATTTTGTCCATTTCAATCTTTTCTGAGTGATCTTCAATTCGTTTGTTGAACAAATCAAATTATCTAAAACATCTTTCTGTTCTGTATAACTCTCATGTTTTTGATTACCTTTGTTATGATTTTTAATCCTGTTCTCAGATTAATTGAACAAAACATTTTCCAGCTTTCCATACCTTTCACAAAATCTTTAATTTCTTCAGCCTCCAGGCAGAAAGGACTACAGTATGTTTTCTGGGGTTCAAAAGCTGGCAACACTGTATATAATATTAAACAGAAGCATTTTGAGACTAAGTCACAGAAAATGTCTGAAAATTTGCAGTGTGATAGAGTTTGAGCCTTATTAATTTAGCCTTTGAGACTAAAGGGTTCATGGGGTAAAATTTCTCAGTGTGGGCCAGCACTTGTAAACAGAAAGGACATTAACCTATCAATCATGACCATAATTTAACAAATGTTCATATGGAGTTTGAGATCCCCTTTGTTTTAAATATAAATTTAGTGAACTATTCCATTATAATTTTCTGAACTCAAAATATATCAAATGAAAATAAACGAGAGAAACCAATAATAAACAAAGCTTGTTCAGTTTTTTTTTAAAGGGTTACCAATCCACTGAACTGAAACAGACGTGCATAGCATCTGACATACAATGTCCAATTTTTGTCAGTTGTTCATGTTTAGCTGACATTCATAATGTAAAACCAAAGTTCTTTGGCAATATTAAAAAGATGTTGCTGCCATCTCATAACTGCAAGTGGAATGATCTAGAAGAAAGATTTTGCTTTTCTGGCACCTGTTAAAATTCCACAAAAAAAAAGAGTACTGTCCATTAATTCATAGTATATCAAATATAAAACAGAAAATATTGTACAACCAGTTAGAATTTGGGGGGGGGGGTAGCGGCAAAGGGTGATGATTTCACTTTCACAAATAAAAAAAATTAAGGTGGCATCTGTCAGACATACTAGCAGTGGAATGTTAAACAGAAGGGGGTTTAAGAATATTTTCTGATGCTATCAGGTGGGTTATAAAAAAAAAATAAATGTTTGGGGGAGGGGGAGCAAGACTTAATTCAATGACTGTAATAACACAAAGAATTGAGCCTTACATTGTTTGAACTGAAATGCAATAAACAAAACAGGCACAAGTTTATTTGCTTCTACACTACTAGCAGAAGTACAGCAAATAAGTTTGAAGTAAAGTATAGATTCAAATGTTGACATAGGTATAACAGAAACATGGTGTCACTCTGATATTGGGTATGCAGAACTAGAATGTTGTGATCATAAACAAATAGAGAAAGGATACACGACAGGAGGAGGATGCTATTAAGAAGCAAAACAAATTTACCACCACTAGACAGCCTGCCTGTACAATACAGTTTGTTTGATGTGACAAATACTGGGAAAACAAAGTGACAGCTGGAGTCTGTTGTAGGTAAAATGACTGATGAGTCATAAACAATACAGATATATAGAGTGGGCAACCAAATTAGATATCAATTGGATCTGATGGGTTGGCAGCTCACTTGGTAACAATGTTTCTTAATACAGCTTCTTTCTGCACCAACATGTTAGAGAGTAAACAAGAGAAAGCAATATTCTTGATCTTGTTATCAGCAATTATTTATTATGTCAACAATCTTCAGGTAAAGGAATTAACAGGTAACTGTTCACAGTACACTGATGCAGGATTTATTGAAAAATAAACCAATAAATAATCTAATTCTTTGACAAATTCTTCAACAATTGGTTCCAATGAAGAAGGCTGGCAGGGTGAGAGAGCACATCAAATAATTGTTCAGAGACCACCAAGTTTTATACTAACTTAAAATGCATGGGATGATTATAAATTGCCAGGGGATATGGTGTCCTACAATAAGTGTAATCAGGTTACTCATGTGAGTTAGGTAGGCTAAGACAAATTATGAGAAGTCTCTGGCTAAGAATGCCAAAGAAAAACAGCAAGGAATTCTTTATTAAACATTAACAATAGAAAGAACGGAATGAACCATACTGGTCAACTGGATATGAATAGTATAACTATTGATTATCTTTTACAGATTGTTGATAATTTAACTGGGAACAAGACAAGTACAATGACTTTCAACTATAGCAAACGGATAAGATTTTTTGAATTTTTACCAAATTCTTCATTAATTAACATTACATCGGGTTTTACAAATACAGGAACTCCCCGACTTACGGAAATTCAACTTCACGTAAGTTTTTGCCAGCCAGTGCAAACTTTAAAAAAATCGTGGAAACGTATTTTGCATCCCGTAGGAATAAATAGGGGTATTGTGAAAATATCATAATGTAAACCCAATAACACATTGGGTTTTTTTTTTAAATTTGTTCCAATTCCTTGGAAGTTGAAATTTTTGCTCTATTACTAAGCTATTTCTCTCTAAAAGGTCATTTTTATAATGGAACTTGCACTACACTTTCATTATCATCATACGTATGTTCTGTTATAAGAATCAATTAGTGCCTTTGGATTTTTTTTAGCACATTTCTGGAGGTCACGACCATAAAACAAACAGTTTGAACTTTCTGGTTTATTGGGCTTTTCTGTTAGTTTACTACCCGTTTATAATCGGATGCACTATCTTGCATTTGCAATAATCCCAATAACAGCAATTGGATGGGTTTAAGCTATTATGATGAAATGTGTTCCCCTTCACTGAAATCTTCAATCATATAAAAAACTAATTTTCAGAAACTTCTCTTCATTCCTATTTACATATTATAATGAAGGGAAAGTGACCAATGAATAGTGCAAGTGGTGCTAGTGCCAGGAAACAAAACAAATTAATTTAGAAATGAAGATAAATTATTAAGAAGTATGAAGCAGGACAAAGTTTTTCATCTATTGCAAGGGAATTAGGTCTCTCTGCTTCAACAACAAATACTATTTTAAAGGACAGTGTGCATATAAAATAACATGTCAAAGGATCATCGCACTTAAGATCAGCAGTGATCACAAAACAGCATTCGGGTGCTATATCAAAGATGGAACATCTGTTAAATTAGATTCAGAAGCAAGTGCCCCCAAGTCTAATGACCATTCAAGCAAAAGCAACAAGTATTTATAAAGATAATAAGGATAAGCACAGCGAATCCCAACCCAAGTTGGTGCCAAACAACAGGTGGTTTAATAAGTTCAAGCATCGTGTTGGTTTCCACTATGTTGAAGTATGTAGTGAAGTCACCAGCGCCGATTCTCCAGCTACAGAGAAATTTTGATGTGTTTGAAAAATGTATTGATGAAGGTGGCTATTCAACACAGCAAATTTAACGGTGACAAGACTGCTCTATATTGGAAAAAAAAATGCCAGATCAAATACATTATCAAAGAGGAAAATACAATTGCAGATTTCAAGGTGTCAAAAGATAGGGCCACACTCTTGCTTGAGGCTAATGCAGCATGAGATTACAGATTAAAACCACTGCTTGTGTACCATTCTGAAAATCCTCATGCATTTAAGGGCATCATCAATAAAGGCCCCCTACACGTGCATTTCCAATTGAACCAGAGAGCATGGATAACAATATCTCTTTGAGGATTGGTTTAAATGCTACTTCATTCCCAAGGTTGAAAAATATTGTAAATACAACTACGTTCCTTTCAAAATTTTGCTTCTATTAGATAATGCTCCTGGACATCCTATACATCTAGATGATTTCAATTTGAATGCGAGTCACATTTCTACTGCCAAACACGACTTCACTCATAAAACCTTTGGATTAAATTATTTTGAATTTAAAAGCATACTATTTACATACATTTGCTCAGGCATTGTCTGCAGTAGACAATGAGAAAATAAATTAACGTTGAGACTTGGAAATCTTACAATATTTACCATGCCATCTTAAACATTAATAAGGCCTGGGTGGAAATTACTAAAAGTTGTTTAAATGTCACATGGAAGAAATGGCACGTAAAAGACTTCAAAAGGTTTGAAAAAGGCAAATCATATGAAGATTGTAAAGGTTGCAGAGCTACTTCAGTTGGAGGTTGTTGCCAAAGATGTGGAGGAGTTAATAGAGGAAGAAGAGAAGGAATTATCTAACAAAGAACTTATTGATTTGTAGGCAGCGATAGTGAAAGAAGAAAATGCTGACGAAGCTCAAGATGAACCAAATGAAGAGCCAGATGCTTCACCCCCAGAGACAATGGCATTTTGTGAAACTGCATCAGCAATGCCAAGGTTTGAGAAGATGGATCCTGACAGCAAACAATTCTTAAAAGTTAAGAGGGGTGAATGATATGCTTGCTTGCTACAAAGAAATCTATGATGAAAATAAAAAGCCACTGTCCAGTCATCCATTAATATGCTCTTTCATATAGCTGACCCCTTCTAAATCTCCACAGTTCTCAACATCCGTATTGGCGTCCTTATCAGCTGAAGACGTAGATTGTGGCAATGATGCTCGAGAGGTAAAAAACTTACTGACATTATGCCTGTCCTCTTTTTTTGTAATTTTACAATTTTTTTTTAAATTGCACACTTCTGTAATTTTTCCTGCACATGAGATAAAAAATTGAATACATACAATAAATAATTCTATTTACATGTTCGGTGAACATTTTTTTGATCAAATCAATTCAGCAAGCACAGTTGCTAGTGCTGCACAAGCATGGGGGAAATTCCAACTAATGTAAAATTCGACTTACATAGCATTCACTGGAACACAACCCTTGCGCAAGTCAGGGAGTTCCCATAGATTAGATAAGATTAGCAGCATTCGTTAACTTATTTTTTTTAATAAAGCTAGTGTTAAGTTACGACTCACTACCCATAGTGCTATTGTATCAATGTTTTGCAACGAACATTGTAGCAAGTAACCAGTAGTGCAGAAAAATGGTATGGCTTTAATTGTGATAAATAAGTAGTCTGATGGCTTTAATCACTTGTTAGGCATATATCTGTTTGTATTTAGCTAAGGATATAACTAATTTAATATTGTGATCGTTATGGTATAGTGAACTTGATAGCATAAGGTATAATGTAAAACTAGATAGTGCAATAAGTATTACTGCATTAGCTTAATGTAGTATTGTCAATCAAATTTATTAACCTTAATTTTCATTAATTAAATTGTACTTAAAACAGAAATCATGCACCAGACTAGAGCAGCAAAAAAAAAGGGGCACAAATTCGCAGGAGTGCTGTGACTAGGGAGAAGAACCAAAATGGTGATTCTCCAACGAATCACAGCCTAAAAAAAAAAAAAAAAGTGCAACTTGTGGATCTTTCTGAAACAGAACATGATCCAGCCAAGGAGGATGTCTGTGTGCTAGGTGCAGTGTCAAGAAATTAAATGCCAACTCAGCATTCTGATGGGCTTCGATGAGTCTGAAGAGTAGAGTAGATGTCCGCAAAGGAATTCAAATGGGGTACCCATCAAGCTCTCAGCTGATCAACTCAATGCCAGAGCTCACTCTGGTGTATCATGCAACATAGCAGCAATCTTCAAGGCAGCATGTGCTGTTCCCACAGGAGCTAGTTATTGTCAGTGACTAGTGTAAGAGAGGTGGAAAATATATTATGCCAAAAGTTGGAATAGGACCAGGGTATATCTGCCAGGGTCAAGAGGCTGATGATGTAAAGCACATAATCCTTTAAGGGCACAAAGGGTGATACTGTTGTACACCTTGGTACTAATGACATTAAGAGTGGAAGACCTGTAGACTTACTTAACAAGTACAGGCCAATGCTGAAAAAAAGTCAAGAGTTAGGATTAAATTTGAGTGTGCAATTCTGTCCAGACAAGATAGGGAGTTTATGATGAGAGCCTTGTCAATCAATTTGGCCCTGGAGAGATTGTGCAAGGCTATCAGGGATAGAATTTTTCCCAGCTTGGTATGTGCTTGTTAACAAGAGAGTGCTTCTACGGTGATGGGATACACTTAAATAGAAGGGACAAGGGTATATGCTGATGCTATCAAGGCAGTGTTAGGAGGCCTGATGTAGTCAAGAGCACGAGTGCAGTAGTCCGCACTCTTTTAGTGGACCGGGGTTAGAGTCAAAGACTGCTAATTACAATTAACATTTGTATCGAAGATTTACTGTAAACTCCACTGACCTGGTGGTCACGTGGGAGTATAACCAAGAACATTTTCTTTTTTGGTTGGAAAACCCAAAGAGGTTTTCCAACTTGAGGCAAACTAGCTTGGGAGGATTAACAGACTAATAGATTACCAGTAGCCGCAGGCAGTGGTGAAAGTAATTTTTGCACTGCTTCTATTGGAATGAGCAGCAACCTTGAAAGCAAGGTGCTGGAGATTAAGGACTGCTTGGAGTCATGGAACAAATAAATACATGGGTGGGGTTAGAGTAAGAACAGGTGCATGTATACTTGCATGTACACCAATGATAAGAGTACGTAAATTTGTTTAATTTGAGGTACTGGTCAAGATAATGGCAGATACTGTCAAGATACCAGAGATGTGGTGTCACACAGATAAGGAATGCAGAATTGAAATTTGGGGAGTACAATGTGTATAGAAAGGGTAGACAGGGAGAAAGGGTTATGCTGTTAGTTAAGAAACAAAATCTAATTCATCCAGTTGACATGAGTGGACAGTTCAATGTTGAATCAGTTTAATGTGACATAAGCACTGAGAAATTTGAATTGGAGTGTGCTATAGGCCTAATGACTGATGAGTACAACAAATAACTGTACACAGAAACACTGTGTCCAGTAAATTAGGTCTTATAATGGGGAACTAACTTCCCAGATATTGGCTGGGTCAAAAATTCTTACCAGTGAAAACAAATAGGATGGAGGTTAGAGTGCAATATTGAAAATCACAACAGCCTCCATCAGCCTGTGGCCCACCATGGTTTCCCCGGAGCAGCATGTTCGAGAGGCAACCAGAGGGAGTAATAATCTTGATTTCATTATCAGCAGTGACTATTCATGCATTAAGAATCTGCAGATAACAGAACCACTAGGTGGCAGTGATCACAGTGTACCAATGTGGGATTTACCCAAACATTTAAGTACGATCAGGGATAAAGGGATAAAATGCTAACAGGATAAAGACGTTAGAGACAAAATGTAACAGATACAGGTTTATGCATGCATGGTCACAAGATTAAACTACTAGATTGCTGCTCTTTGTTGTTGCACAGACTTGCTGCCAGGGGTTGTCCAGTTTCAAGATAGTTGCCTCCAAGATTGGGTGTAGCCTCATGCCCCTGCAGCAATTCATAGTTCTTGAACTTCATGATATGTTAAGCAAATCTAGCCGGAGGCAGTGGCAAAAGTGTTAAGGTCATGGTGGGTCGACCAGAAGTGTTCGGCAATTGCAGATTATTCAGTCTCACCACGGTGAATTGACCTGTCATGCTCTGGAATACAGTCTTGAAGGTGTCTTGAGCTCTCCCCTATGTAACAGCTGCCACAATCTTCACAACCTATGCAGTATACCAGACCACTGTGCAAAAGAGGAGCAGCTGGAGTCCTCACGTTAGAAACCAGAGAATGCAAGCTCCTACCAGGTAGTTGCACACATTTTATACAGTATTCCCAGAGGATTTTCAAAATCTGGCCCAACATGCCTGGATAGTAGGGAATGTAGTCGGTAGGCATATTGTCATGCGTTGATGACAGCCTCAGGTGGATCGTGAGCTCTTGTGCTTGCAATAAGCACTTGTCTAATGTGTGGGTTGGGATAGCCACAATTGACCAGGTCCGTTTTCACTCTGGAAATCTGTTTGCCTAGCTTCATCTGAGCTGGAATGGGTCCAAGCACGGGAGAATAAGGTGTGGGTGGTGCTGTTGAGATGGCTAGGGGCCTGGCCCAATCTGTAGTTGGTAAACTGCCCAAACCACACTGGCTTGCAGTATAGGAAGGTTTCTAGTGTGGGCCCCACATGCTTTACCAGGACATCTAAGAACGGAAGGACCCATCCACTTCTAACTCTAAAGTGAACTGGATGAACACTGATAACGAACTGAGGTACTCCAGTAATGTTGCTTCAGAACCACGTGGGATGACGGTGAAGATGTCATTGACATATCTACACCAAGTTGTAATAGGTACATGCAGGTCCAGGAATATCCGATCTTCCAATTCCTCCATGGCGATGTGGCCACAATGGAGCTAACAGGAGCACCCATGGCAGTACTGTGCACCTGCTTGTATAAGGAATCTCTGAAGGTAATGACGCTGCCTGATAAGCATAGGTTGAGGGTGGCACTGATGTCTTCTTTGGATAGTGATGTTCTGCTTGTTAGATTTGAGTCATTCTCCAGAAGCCTCTTGGTGCAGTTTACAGCCTGTTGGACTGAAATCTATGTAAACAGGGATATAACATCAAATGATGCTATGATCTTGCTGTCAGAGATTGAGAGCTCTTTAATAAGGTGAATGAACTTGCCACTGTTAGTAAGCGTGTGGGGAGTATTTCCCACAAAGGGTGCAAGGAGTCATGCAATGTACTTAGATAGCTCATATGTAGGTGCATTGCAGCAGGACAATGGTCTGGAGGGAATGCCTGGCTTATGAATCTTAGGTAGGCCATAAAACTGAGGCATTTTGCAACCTGTAGCATGCAGAAGTCACCGAGTTGAAGCAGAAAATTTCTCCAATTTAAACCATGTATAGACTAGTTTGTCAACTTTTGACTCCAGGCATCCCAATTCTTTGATATGCGGATTTGTCACGGGTTCATAGATGTTGGGGTCTTGTAGTAGGACAAGGGCTTTCTCTAGATAATATATGACCAGTCTAATATGGCAAGTGCGATGTCCCTTGTCTGCAGGAAGCACAACAATGATGTGTCTTTTCTTATGGAGGAAAGAACAGAGTGCTGTCAGTGGTTAAGATTGGAGCAGATTTCATTAGATTGGTGGCTTCAATGGCAAGACAGCAAAATTCATTCTGGTGGTCAAAACATTGAGCTACTCACAGTTAATTGTTTGCTGCTCAAATTCAAAACAAAGGAAGTGCAAGAGCTCACGATTCACCCAAGACCACCATCAACACATGATAATATGCCTACCACCTACATTTCTTACTATCTGGGCATGTCAGGTCAGATTTCGAAAATCCTCTGGAAATAACGCATAAAATGGGTGCAACTACCCGGTAAGAGCTTGCATTCTTTAGGAAGACTCTGGTCACCCCTCTTTTGCACAGTGGTGTGGTATACCATGTAATTTGCAAAGATTGTGGCAGCTGCTACATAAGGGAGAGCTCGAGACACCTTTGGAGCACAACAGGTCAATTTGCCTTGGTGAGACTGACCAATCAGCAATCGCGGAACACTTCTGATCGACCCACTATGACCTTAACCCCAAGCGTGATTATGAAGTGATTGACCAGTTCCCAACACTTTTGCCACCACCTCTGGCTAGAGTTGCTCAACATATTGTGCAATCCAAGAACTATGAATCGCTGCAAGGGCACGAGGCTACACCTTATCTTGGAGGCAACTATCTTGAAACTGGATAAATGCTGGCAGCAAATCCACACACATTCTTGCAACAACAATGAGCAGCAATCTAGTAGTTGAATGTTTAAACTTGTGATCATGCACACATCACTGCACACACAACTCTATCTCTTACATTTTGTCTCTAACATCTTTATGCTGTTAGAATTTCCTGATGAAAGGGCCCATTTAACCCTGAAAGTTCCATACCATTTGTTATTAAAAGTTTTTCACTGGATAATACGGTATTTAAATCTCTTTATGCAATGGAATCCAGTACAACAGGCCCATTTATTTTCAAAGCTTTTGACACTGTTGCGGATGGAAGAGTATTGTACAAATTGGAGCAGAATGGTATTAAGGGTAAGTTGCTACAATGGATAAAAGGATGGTTAAGTGGGAGAAGACAGAGGGTGGTAATCAATGGGTGCTGCTCTTCGTGGAATAATGTTATTAGTGGAGTCCCACAGGATTCGGTGTTAGGTCCACTGTTGTTTTGTATATTTATCAATGATATTAATGAAGGTATATCAGGCTTAATGTCGAAGTTTGCAGATGACACAAAAGGTTAGCAGGGTTGTTAATGACAGTAATGGCAGTGTGCTACTGCAACAGATCTAGATAATTTGGGCAGATGGGCTAAGAAGTGGCAAATGAAGTTTAACCTTGACAAATGCAAAGTACTGCATATGGGTAGAAGTAACCCCAGAGAAACGTACCAACTGTGTGGTACTACGCTTAAGGTGGTAGAAAATGAAAAAGACCTGGGAGTAATTGTGCAGTCAGATATGAAGTTTTCTGAGCAATGCAGACAGGCTGCCAGGGCAGGTCACGGGGTTTTGTCAATGATATATAGGAATTTTGCTCGCTGGGAGGAGGTGATTGTCCCTCTGTATAAGGCAATGGTCAGGTCACACCTTGAGTACAGGTCTGGAGGCCTCATTTTAGGAAGGATGTAGATTTAGTTGAGCATGTACAGAGAAGGGCAACAAGATTGGTTAGGGGAATGAAGGGATCCTCTTATCAAGAGAGGCTTAAGTTCTGCAAATTGCAGTGGCTGGAGACTAGGCACCTGCGTGGTGATCTGATTGAGGTGTATAAGGCCTTGAATGGGTTCAGCACGCTGAATTCTGATGGGATCCTTCCACTTGTTCGGATTACGAACCTACGGGGGCATAAATTCAAATTATGAAAAGACAGATGTAGAATAGATGTGCGGAAGTTTGCCTTTAGCCAGCGGGTGGTTAATTGCTGGAACAAACTTCCATCTGTCGTTGTGGAAGTTGATAGGTTGAATAAATTTAAGGAGGAACTGGATAGGCATTTGGAGGGAATGGTGCAATTTTTTTTTTTTTTTTGGCTGATGCTGCATAAGCTCATACACTTGCTTTCTTGCATCACATGCCACTACTACCCCAGGTGCCTTTCTTATGTTTAACTTCAACAATTTCTCCTCCACTTTGCTCTGTTATTCCAAAATCATTTAGCTCCCTGTTAGTTTGATAAACATCTGGCCCTCTCCTCCTTGAATAACTCCCCATGTGTGAATGTAGATGCAAAATACTCATTTAGTTCAACAGCTATCTGAGAATGATCTACAGTCAAGCCATTAATATCAAGTGGACCAACTGATTCATCCCCTTCCTTTTGGAGTTTATATATGTAAAAATGTCTGTGCTGTTTTTCTTTGCATCCTTTGTTGGCAAAACCAATATTTAATTTTGAACTAAATATCACTAAAAAGTAAGTAGCTAGAAAAAACATGGTGCATTACTCCACAAAGATGTATCTTCTAACTCCAATTACACCAGAATAACTAAATCAGAATTGCCAATTAGATTTACATTCAATTCAAGTCTACTGAGTGTATGCACATCTACTGAATAACACTGAAGAACCAAAGGGTAAAGTTTGAGAAAACTTGTGCAGTTCATGATTCTGTTAAAAGAATCAAGCATTTCATAACTGAAAATTTGTCGGGCAATTCAGAGATCATTTCAGTAGCACTGTCAGCAACTAGCTTGAATGCATAACTGAAAACAATTACAATCATGAAAATATAAGTAAACATTCTATGCCTTTTTAGCATGTCTGTAAGGATAGCATAAATTACTCAGGTTTTTGTTTCAGGCTGGTGCAATCCGAGCTGCCAATTGCATTTGCCATGATTTCCGAACACAGCCCATTCCTACCATAATGAATATTAGAACCTTTAAATAGCAATTAAAAAAAGTATTACAAACATGCAAATTGTAGCGCTAGACTTGGATTTTTTTTTTTCTGTATCAGCTTGGTTCATTGCGTTATATTACAAAGCGCAGATTATTGTGCTCTGTAACCTTCGGTACTAAGAGCTTTGAATGCCTTTATTCGCACACGTAATATATTGTATGAAATTCTAGATAGATGCCAGAACGATAGACGGGAGCTTTTTTGCGTAGGGTATATAATAGGAATCTATTAAAATCAATGGATGTTTTTCACTACCGAGAAAATTCTGTTTATACTGATGAACTGTTCATTGTAAATCAAATAATTCATTATAAATGCTACTTGATTAGGTGTGTGTGTATATGCATAAAATTTTTTTTTTTTTTTTTTTTGTTGGACAAGGATTGGGAGATCTAGAACAATACATGGAAAATACCCATTTTCATTTTCCATTTGCTAGTTGGAGAAAAATGTTTGGTTGCGAAGATAACTTATCGATTGGTCTCAAATTGAAACTGTACGCTAGGCATGAATGCCGTGATCTGCAGGTTGAAAACAACCCATTTAACAGTAATATATTAGACTCCATAATCACTTCTTTGGGGAAGGAAGAAGAAACTTACCAAGGGGCAAAAAATTCAACTAATATAGCATCATGTTCTTTGACTCTGTCTTCAAAATCTGACCCAGAATAATCAAGTACATCACTGCATACGATGAGTGGCACTAGCGAAAACAGCACGATAACTTTAAACATTTTTAAAAATTTACCCTAAACAGAAACATTAACTGTAATTATCACAACAAAAACCTCTGACAAATACAGTACCAACACGAAATGGACTAAACACAACCGGCTTAAATACAAACTACAGGTAACAACGTGGCTACAGGAGGACGTCGCAGCGCTTCTGCGTTGTCGTACTGCGATTGGTTGCTAACAAAGCAGGTTGCAAGTTGAGAAATGTGTCCATCGCTAGATGGTGCTTTAAGTAAAATACGAAACGAATGTTTTTGTAAAAAGTCATAAAAATGATTTGGAAATACTGTAGTCGGAAATTTTCACTAATTTAACTTGCTTTACGTGCTTTTCTTAACGTTACTTATTTAAAGGCAGCAGTATTGTATTTAGATAATTCAATAAGAATTATCTGAATTCAGATAATTCTTATCGGCGAGAAGTGGGTGACCTGCTGCCCAATTTAAAAGGCCATAGTATCTTGTATTTAAAAAAAAAAAAAAAAAAATTGAGTGAAAATTGCAACAAAATCTTAAACAATAAAAACAATGTTTGCTAAGGGTGGTGTGAGCTAACTAGTTCGCAGCTGTTGATCGAAGAAGTTGTTAAAAATGAAATAAACTACAAAGGAAAAATAAATAATGTAATAGTGTAAATACAAAACAGATTTAATTAAAGTTTTTAAGCGTAGCAGCGACTTAAACCAAATTGCATATGGAAACGATTGACCCTAAAAATATATTAGTGTTATGTCTTCCCATGGTCTTTATTTTTTTATGTTTTATTATTATAACTGGTAATTAGGGTTGCTAAGGTTACCTCCTTAGTAAAAACAGGTAACTATACGTTTCACCTATCCGTAGCTTTCGGTTTCGTTTATCCGCAATTTTCCTATTTTGCATATTCCCTTCAAAATAAATAGATTTGCTGGATGGTTTCAATAAAAATACCAGCACACACATATGTGGAAAGTATGGTGGAAAAAACCCACTGAAAGGGACAGCATGAAGTATTGTTCGAGTATTGAATGAAATTAAATTGAAATTTTATTCAAAATAATAATTTAAATCTGATTTCACACCTTTTATCACTTTTTATATGAAATGTCTTTCACATCCGGCGCCTCTGTAGCCAGGAGCAGCAGTGCGTAGCACACGCTTCTTGATTAGACCGGGGTTCGAGCCCGTGACCAATAAATACGGATAATGCGGAAAGATCAGGGAATGACCACCACATATCCCCGAGCAATATGGCCTTAGTTGCTAATGCTCCTAAAAACCAAACAAATAACAACAACTTTCACATGCAAACAATTGAGAGGTGTAATAAATACACATACCGACACAGTCGCCTCGTACAGATTCAATGCAGGAACTGTGCGAAAATTTGCCTTTTGCCGGGGGGTGGTTAATTGCTGGAACAAACTTCCATCTGTCGTTGTGGAAGTTGATAGCTTAAATAAATTCAAGGAGGGACTGGACAAACTTTTAGAGGGAATGGATATATGAAATTGTTGTTTTTTTTTTTTTTTTTTTGGCTGATGCTACATAAGCTCATGTGCTTGCTTTCTTGCATCACATGCCTCCATTACAACTACTACTACTGTTATGTTCATCTCACTATTGAAACAGTTGAAAATGTATTGTTTTAACCACACTAGAACAATAGTGATTAAAACATAGATTTCTGTCAATGTTTTAATAAGAATCTTATTAATATTCTAGAAAACAACCATAATGAAAACTGAATGTAAAAAAATTAAACAAACAAACGTATAAAATGATAAAATAAAATTTACTTAGTTAGAAAATACTGGGCATTTTCAGGTTAATTTATTAACAGGACAGTAAGTGCAAATAACTGGAATGTTCTGGTCGAAACCAAACACCTGGCAATCCTATTCTTAATATCAGTTAACAAGTTTTAGTTTCACTTGTACCGCAAACGTATCTTTGATTTCATTTTCGACTCCAAATTTAACTTTTTTCTCATGTTGAATCGCTCATTACCAAATTTGGTCATCCAGGAACAAGTTGCTAAATCTCACATTGAAAAACTTGAGGCGTTGCAGTATGGGTTTTAGAACTAGGTTTCCTTTAAAATTGGATTTTAGAATGTTCAACCAAAATCCCTGATGACAGAATGGTTAAAATATTGAACTGTAATAGGCTAGCTGGGTGTGTAAAGTGCCTGCCTGGCAACCCAAAGGTAGCGGGTTCGAATCCGGCCTCGGGCTTGGATCAGAGTAGAAAATGCAAAAACCTTGGGAGTGCAATATGGCCACAGAACCCGGATGCACTAACAAAAAAAAAAAAAAAAAAAAAAAATTCAACTCTAAATAACTCTGGTATTAAAGCAAATCTTGCTATTTTTAATTATTACAAATCAGCAGGTTATTTAATGGCCCTCCCAACTGCCCTAAATTTCGGTGACTTATTAGTTTATAGGTACCCAATTCCATCTGCTATAATAAAATCAAAACTCGTACCATTAATTAACAGGCTATGGAGTTAACAGGTTCGATGATCAATTTTTCCTTCGGTTTACTCAGAGCTCTTGATGTGCTGTACATCGATCCTAAACGCTTCCTTCAATAAAAACTTACTGCCAAACAACTCTGGACCAGACTATTGTTTACTAAACAGTTGATTTTTCTCTCTTCTTTCTAAGCTGTTTTAATTAATAATTCCAAATTCCAGTTGTAACCATGAGCAATTTTCAGAATTGTAAACCAAAAACTTGAATTGGTTATTAGCATTAGTAGAGGAAAATAATGCAATAAAGCAAGCTTATATAGGATCAGCCAAAAAAAAACCCCAACACTTCCCATTTCACCTATCCATTCCTTCCATTAGTTTGTATAATCTTTCCTTGAATTTATTGTCTAGATAATCCTGTGTTACTTCTTTAATCAACGACTCCATTATTTTCCCCTGGAACAGAAGCTAAACTAACAGCTCTATAATTACTTGCGTCACCCTTTGATCCTCTTTGTGAATTAGGGAAATATCCGCACATCTCCAGTCCCCAGGAACTACCCTAGAATCCAAGGATGCTCTCATAATTATGGCTAAAGGTATGCTTACTTCCTGCACTGCCTCTCTCAATATAATTGAATAGATCTCGTCCACCCCAAGTGCCTTTCTTATGTTTAACTTCAACAATTTTTCTTCCACTTTCCTCTCAGTTATTACCAGTGGTGTATTCGGGCCGGAACGACGTTCCGGTACATTTTTCTAAATGTCATAATAGAAAACCATTAAATTTATACACCTAATATTATGAAACAATGGCATAATCAAAGGGGAGGGACAAATATCTATTTTACCCATTGCTACTAAAAATATATATATTCATAGTAATCTTTAAAATTAATAGATTTCTGTAAAAAATTATTTAAAAACAAAAATATAAATTTCGCAATGAAACTTGAACGTTTCTTACTAAAGTGCAATGTGTTAGATAAAGCGATCCAATGAATGAGATATACTGTGATGCGTGCGAACACTGCATTTTGGTTCGCCATGGGCCGAACGCTAGAACTGATTGTTCTATGAACCGTGAATCTGAAGTCTGATTCAGTTACTGTACAGTCGATGTGGCGTTATCATATAGTCTTCTGGAGAACGAGCGTTCCGGTACTATTTATTTTAGCAATACACCTCTGGTTATTACAAAATCATTTAGCTCTTTGTTAGCGTTTGATAGAAGCTGTCATCCAAGCATTAGTGTTGCTGGCTTATTTAGCAAAATATTCAGATAGCCATTGTTATCGATATTTTGGTGGGAACATCGTAACTTTCGTTTGGTCTGGCATCCCCTTCCCTAAAGAGTTCCTCTGTGTGGATGTAAATGCAAAATACTCGCTCAGTTTATTAGCAACCTGAGCAGGATCATCAGGAGCCGAACCATCGATATTAAGTGGACCAATTTGATTGGCCTCTCTTCCTTCTAGTGTTCACATAAGTAAAGAAGTCTTTACTATTTTTTGTTGCATTCTTTGCCAAATATTCTAGTAATCTGCCTTCGCTTGCTTAACCTCCTTTATGACTTGATTACACAACAAACCTATGGTAGTTTATATCTACCACTGGTTTCTGTATCTCCTGATAATTTATATGCATTCCATGCAATTTCCTTCCCTGCCACGAGTTTCATTAGTTCAACTGACATCCATTTAAGCCTATACCTTGAAGAGTATTTC
Organism: Mastigoproctus giganteus; assembly: GCF_048544385.1. Classification (NCBI taxonomy): domain Eukaryota; kingdom Metazoa; phylum Arthropoda; class Arachnida; order Uropygi; family Thelyphonidae; genus Mastigoproctus; species Mastigoproctus giganteus. The sequence goes on along the minus strand of NC_143581.1, from coordinate 152,087,584 downwards.
TTCATTAGTATAAAAAGTCTAATAGCTTCTATGATGAATTATTATTATTATTATTATTATTAGCCATACGGTGCAAGGAAGCCTGAAGTTTATGCTGCACCAGCCAAAAAAAATCCTGAGTTACCCTGAGAGTGAGAAAGAGACAGACAGAAGTAGAAAGGAATCACCAAGAAAGAGAAGAATGATGATATTCAGCTAGGGACCCTGGGTGTGCCAAGCCCATACTTACCCGATGTGAACCCCTGGGGTTTCCTTGAATGCTTCCCATTTAGAATTTGCTGATGGTAACATCATCAATTGGTTCGCTGTATATTATTTAAAATTATTGCTATCTCTTAATTAATATGGAACAGTATTGATTGACTGACCTTATTTGCAGCAGCAGCAATTTGAACAATTGCTTATCATTCACACATAGATCTAATTACAACTGTGTTTCATTATACCGTTCAGAAACAATGTCTTCAGAACATCACAGTGGCGTAACTATCACACCATCAAGTATGCCACAGCGAGGGGACCCAAAGAATCCGGAGATCCAACAGACACTGTTGGATTTCCGGATTCTTTGTCGGTATCTTATGACTTTTAAGGAACAAACAAAAATTTCTAGAAAATTTTTATTTATTTCTTGCCATTGTACAAAATTTTTATTTTATATGTAATGACAGAAAACAAAGAAAAATTGTTAAAAAATCTTTAGATGTAATGGTTGCTTAGTAGAGTGAATTTTTAATTTACTATATTAAACAGCCATTACATTTAAAAATTTTTAACATATTTCAGTGCGCCACATTTGTTTCATAGCTAATTTCAAACACAAAGAATAGCTTCTGTCATAGCCGAAAGGTTTTGGTAATTACTTATATAATTACTATAATTCAGCAGAGTTAGATTGGGTTGTTTTGGACCAGTACTTTTCAAACTTTTATTTGTTTCCTAGCTAATATGATGCCTAAATTTGGCAATATCTTTTAGGACACCCGCTTTTGAAAGCTCTGTTTTAGATGAAATACCAAAAGAACTAAGGCTAATAGCAGCTGCTGGTGATTTCAAATGGTAGTACCAAAATAAAAAATACAACTAATAATATTTCTTTTGTAAGAACATGTTTTCCGCAATATTTAAATCAAGCGCAGATTTACCTAATCGTTTAATTTCAAGTTTATCATCATATGACAGAGATAAAGAGTTTTATTTTAAATAAATTATTTATCTTATTCATTGCGAATAAAGGCTAATAAAAGCACGAGAGGCTCCGCTCTTACTCTGGAAGATTCAGGATTCATTCGTCTTTCGGGAAAGTAGACAAGAGTTTAAAAGTTAATGGTTTCAAAGTGTCTATCTGCATGCATGGGTTATTTGTTATATCTAAGCTATTTTAGAGTGGCACGTCACTTTTAACTATTGACTTACGAATCCAATTACATTATATTGTATAATATTTAATCAGTAATAACATCGGTTGTTATAAATACAAAGTAAACACAAGTCAGTAATAAACACAATAAATATAAATCAATAATAAATACAAAAAAAAAGTAATTTCATTTATTTTTTAATGTTAATGTCGCAGTGCTAGCGACACTGGTTAAGACCTTGACTACACAGTAAAACTTCTCTTTACCAGACTAAATAGGGTACAAGGCGTAATCTGTTAAATCTGAAAGAAATACATATAATCGCCGAAGTTGCTAGAATGTTATGAAAAAGTGCAGTACTATGAAACAAAAAAAAAAAAAAAAAAAAAAAAGACATTAACTGTTGTGAAAAGACATTAAGTTCAAGACATTCAAGTTCTGGTAGTGCACTCACTGGTAAGTGAGTACACTACCAGAACCAGGTAAGGTTACTTGGAATCTGACGAGATATTGCGAGATCTTGAGTATCTACGCTGGAAATCGAGACGACTACTGATGTCTGAAAACGCTAGATAGTCTGGTGGAAGATGATGGTAAAAAAAAATCTAACTGACATCTAACTCATCGGCCCATGCGTAATATGTTCATAAATTTCGTGCGTTCTCTGGTTGCTTTATCTGTTTTGCTGGCTCAAAAACCCGACTTTTCGAGAGGGAGACTTTGCTATTCACGCCGGAGACCAAATAATTCAGCCACGGAGTGAAAAAAAAAAAAACCAATAAAATTTCTTTGCATCATTAACGGGATTCGAACCTCAGCCTGTTCCACCCAGTGATTATAATCATTGTGCTACTCGCGCAGACGGAAGGTGATGGTGATGGTATATGTGTGATGGTGGAAGGTGATGGTATATGTGTGATGGTGGAAGGTGATGGTATATGTGTTTTGGTAGAACAGCTCCTAGAATTGTGAATTCAAGTCTGTGCCCATCACAGAGTGGAAAAAAAAAAAGAGAGAGTAGCAGTCATCCAGTAATGAAATCTTCCAAAAAACAATGACACACAGTCAACTAACCATCAGATTTAGTAAGGTTTCTCAGTTCCTTGGCACTTGAATTATACTTGTCCTTATCTTAACAAAGGTGCCAGTTACTCCGATCTGATAACAATATCGCTTCCTGATCTGGTACAAAACCGTCTAGAATTCTACGTATCCTTGACCTGACATTATCACAAATTCTGTAGTCATATAGAATATGTTGCCAGCTTTCTCTGGTTCCATAAAAACAAAGCTCAGTGTACTCAACCCTAATGCATATAATTTATCATTCATTGACCCATGCCCAGTGATTAGAAATGATAACTGCAGACTTCGCGTAAACCAGCTTCGAACTTCATTGAACTTGACACTTGAATTATACTTGTCCTTATCTTAACAAAGGTGCCAGTTACTCCGATCTGATAACAATATCGCTTCCTGATCTGGTACAAAACCGTCTAGAATTCTACTTATCCCTGACCTGACATTATCACAAATTCTGTAGTCATATAGAATATGTTGCTAAGAAGAGCCGAATCCGGAATAAACAGCTTAGTCACCCTTCCTGTGTATATGGTGTCCCATCTTGTTTGCCTTACTTTAATTATTTCATTGAAACATCTCTTCCTTTCATGTCTACAATCAAAGTTTATATTGATTTCTATATCTACTATTGTGATGGGTACTTCCCCTTGATTTTTAACGTAGACCTCGATACAGCGAAAACAGATCATGGGGTACTGCTCCTTCCAGCACTTGGAGCACAGTAGTAGAAACAGTTCTACATATACGCAGACTACCAAGGAGCATGCTATCGTAGCTCTATGAAACCAGGCTCCAGCTGCGTACGTAGTTATAGGGAGAAACACTGTTCTTTAGTATAATAGTAGTGTTTGATGTGACAATCCCCAGTCACATTTTGAGATTCTAACAATTGAGCTGGAAAACGTACTAATAATTTTAGCACTTTAGTAGGTTAGTTTGTTTGTTGTTATTTGGATTTTAGGAGCATTAGCAACTAAGGCATATTGCTCCCGGGATATGCGATGGTCATTCCCTGACCTTTCCGCATCCTCCGTATTTGGTGGTCACGGGCTCGAACCCCGGTCTAATCAAGAAGCGTGTGCTACGCACTGCTGCACCTGGCTACGGAGGCGCCTTAGTAGGTTAGATATGAATAGCACGACAGCTTGTGATCTATAATAATCTTCAAATATTTTGTCTTTTATAATGTTCTATATTAAAGTTCCTCATGGCATTGACGTGATTCGAACCCCGGACTTTTCCACTCGGTTATTATAGCCATTGTGCTACTAGTGCAGACGGAAGGGGATGACGAGGAAAATCCTGGCGTACTGGCAGTGAAGATATTTTAAACGATAATAAATGACATGGGATAGTTTACTGCAGTTACCTATATCCCCCCCCACACACACTCCAATTCTGAGAAGTGTAGCTTTTTAAAAAAAATTTCCGCTTTCACAGTTAATGATTCTACTCATAATGAAAACATGAAAGTAGAATTAATTTCGTTGTGTAGTTCGCATTTTGTTCAGTGAATGCTGAACAATTTTCTTTATTCTTCTCTTTTAAACATTCAAATATTTTCAGTGATTTCTATGGATTTCAGAATGGAAAAATAGAATCATGTTGGTCGATGTGAGATCGGGAGGCATATTTTTAAAAAATTTCTTGGCTGGTAGGAGTTTATTATTAGTAAATGGAATGGTCAAATCAACGTTTAAATCTATTCACATCTTCCATGATTTTCAAGGGAAAGTGGTGTATCAATTCTTCAAATAGGCCTCTGGGGTTGAGAAAGTTCTGACTTATAATAAAGCAATGCAACGCATCAACCGTATATAACTGAAACTTTATTAAAATAATAATAAAAGACCGGATGAAATTTTGTAAAAATAAAATGATGCAAATAAAACACACTGATTTTACAATAAAAGTGATAAACTGATAGATAAAATTAAATAAAATATGAAATTACACTATACGGAGTTAAAAGCGGTAAAAACAACGGTAGCTTTCAGAGGCGACCGCCTTCTTTATCAACAGTAATGTTGATAAAATATATTTTTATAAAGTTTCATGCGATCTTTTATTATTATTATTTTAGTAAAGTTTCGGTTATTGACGGGTTCGCGTGTTGCATTGCAGCTATTATGAGTGGAAAATTGGTGTTCTGCTGTCCAAAAATCCATTATTGATGTTTATTAGGGAGAGGCTAATCCTAATTTATCTCATATGACTGTCTACAGCTCCGAGTAATCTACGTTCGAATTGTACAATTTAGCAAGATGGACTAATCTGTTCATTGTAATAGAAACATGAAATTGCATATAATCAGGGTATTCAACCATGAACGTTTAGATCTCACTGGCTCAATATTAGATTTAAAGAATGCCCAGAGTAAAGTAAAAGCAATATTCAAGAGAAGAAATCTTTTGAAGTTATACGAAGCAATACAAGTTAGTTAGTTACTTTTATATAACAGAATAAATATATGACGGAATAAAAAGTAAATAACGAAATATTAAATAGTAGTAAATAACATTCCAGAAATTTAGAAAAAAAAAATCGAAATATATTAGTTTAAAAAACAAAAATATTTTTTTTGGCGCTGAGAACGCTGTCTTACTATCGGCTGCAACTTTCTCTAATATTACTGAATTAAGTGCGACATCTGTTAATTAATGTGGAAAGGTAAGTTAAATTTTTTCGATTTAAATACATCTATAATATACAAGCAGATATATTACAAACCAATACTGCTCTGAATAACCTGATTGTTTGTTGTTTTCAGTAGTAAATATACTTTTGTATCGTTTATATAGATATATATACATCCGTGTATGGTACGCCTAATATGGAAGATGTATGCTATATGCCCGTATGTAATACAAACTTGTGCAACAAGTTTGTATTACATACGGGCATTATATTCCTTCACATACCGCATATTCCTCACATTTGCGATATGTGAAGGAATAGGTTTTAGAATAGTTAATTTTTAGTAGATTAAAAATATATAAACTGTGAAATTGGTAGATTAAAAAAAAATATGAAAATATCAGCTAGCATGGGTGCTTTTTTGATTTATTATTTATAGTTTGTAATCATGGCTATATAGCCTTTTATTTAATATATTCAAAATTTTATATACATATTCCTTCCACATCACCCCTTCTTTTTATCTTGGTTTAACTATTGTATTTGTTTATTTACTTGTTTCTTCGCTTAGTATATATATATACCTTTTTTTATATACCTATATACCTATTTATATATATATATATATACCTATTTATATATATATATATATATATATAAATAAATGATAGCTACATAGCCATATTTATTTATTTTTATCACTTTTGCCTAACTTTTATCTCACATAATATATATATATATATATATATACAGTATATATAACATGATTAGCGTTATCAGTCAGCGTTGAGTAAGCTGCTTTATAGTACACTATAAATTACTGCTTGACTAGGAAAATATTAAAAAAGTTGTGTTAATTTTCGCAACAAAAACAATATTAAATATAGCTTTTGTTTACAAGTTGATTCAACAAACGCATGCATTATACGTTAGGCCGGAATGCTTCGAAGAGTTCGTGGAGAATTTTCTACAGTTTTGTTATTGCAATGGACAATATATCGAATCACCGATTATTAGTATAACATATTCATAATTAATTATTGTTCCAATACAAAACAAAAAAGCTATAAAAGACGGAAGAGTAAGGAAATATTAACATAAGTAGAGATAACAGCAAACATAAGTTAATGGTTGTGATAGCCAGAGGTGTATTGCTAAAAAAAAATAGTACCGGAACGCTCGTTCCCCAGAAGACTATATGATAACGCCACATCGACTGTACAGAAACTGAATCGACTTCAAACTCACGGTTCATAAAACAACCAGTTCTAGCGTTCAGCTGACGGCGAATCAAAATGCAGCGTTCGCACACATCACAGTACATCTTATTCGTTGGATCTCTTTATCTAACACATTGTACTTTAGTAAGAAACGTTCAAATTTATATTTTTGTTTTTAAATAATTTTTTACAGAAATCTATTAATTTTAAAGATTACTATTAATATATATATATATTTAGTAGCAATGGGTAAAATAGATATTTGTCCCTCCCCTTTGATTATGCCATTGTTCCATAATATTAGGTGTATAAATTTAATGATTTTCCATTATGACATTTAGAAAAAAGTACCGGAACGTCGTTTATAATGGCCAGGCATTGACTAAAATGCAGCCTAGAAGGAGATTAATATGACACTCATGTTTGCCATTTACAATAAACACTACTGGGTTCAGGTGAGTAATAATAGCAGGTTTCATTACAGTAAGAGAAGTGCACCTGTCTAACTGTGCTGAAACATTTTATTATCATCCACCTGAACCCAGTAGTGTGTATATAAAATTCTTTATTTATTAATGTTTATTGTAACTGGCACAGTACTGTCATATCAATCTCCTTTTAGGCTGCATTTTAGCCAATGTCTGGCAATTATATTTTAAATTGGTCCTTGAGGTTGACGAGACATTCTCTCAGATATGCCAGACAAGGTGTACTTGCTACCTGGGAGTCTAAAACGCTGGTGGAACTGATATTCGGTGACATTCAAGTCAAGTGAACCCAATTTCGGCAAAGTCCGGACGGTCTGTGACAGCGAAATCCCCTTCTTGCACCTTCACGATGGTGGGACTGTTATTAATCCTGGGTATAACCTCCATGCAAAAGCACAATGTGGACGACCACCCAGGTGTGAACCAGCGTAAGCAGGGGTCGAGGTGTGGCGCCCACACCATATGGAGGAAAACCGTCCCTCTGTGTTTCCAGACAATACTAGGTGGTGGTAGATGACTCTCATCAACTGGTGCAATACCACCACTTTGCTTATTGGACGCCCGAAGTGGTGGAACCCATGTTTAGTCTCCAGAGCTAAGTTCTGGCCAACTCCTCCCCATCTCTTCCATCATGCAGTATGACTGATGACTTTTGAGGTTGTTATGATGAACATCATGGCGAGTCCAATCTTCCTTACATTTCGAGGGTACAGCTCTAAAACAGTGTTCAAAGGCCGGCCGCTAGTTAGTACACTAGACTAAACCTATAGGTAACTCTTTAGGGGAGTTTCCGGTTCAGCTAGTGTATAATCTTGCTACCTCTACTCTGCCAGATAGTGACTGGAGGGAGTCCGAGTAGTGTGTATGCGGGGAGGGGAATGTCGAGGCCACGTTATGTCAAGGATCTGGGAATATTCTTACCATGTGTATGCCATATCCAAAAAATTCATTATTTCATACAGCACCCCCATTTTTCTTACTATTGAATACACCATGAATTGTCAAACTTAAGGTTATCTGCGAAAAGATCTAAACCTCCCAAACACTTCCTAGTTCATTTCACAAATATACGTAGTCTCAATTCTAATCTCAACGATATCCATTTCCACTTGCAATTTGCCAAACCCCATTTACTTTTTATGACAGAATCTCAGTTATCGGTTGATTCAACTACTGCTCATTTCAGTTGCCCAAACTATTCGCTGTATGATTCCTTTCGACTCAAAGGTCCGTTCCGATATTTCCTGTCAGAGACTTGGTAATTTGGAATATTCTCTTTTCTATCTTCTCTGGCTTAAAATCTCTCTACCTCATTGTGTCAAATTCATCTGTTGTCTCTACCGTTCTCCCAATTCCACTAATCACTTGGAGCACTTTGACTTCCTCTCTTTGCAACTTGACTTTCTCCAGTCCAACTTTCCTAACAGTGAGGTAATTTTCTTTGGTGATTTTAATGTTCAAAATTCCAGCTGGCTTCCATTTTCTAGTCACACCGACCCAGCTGGTCGAGGTGCTAAGGTTTTTGCAATTACTAATGACCGTTAGCATTAACAAAGGCACATGATAAAAGAAAACAAGCTTATATAACTTCAGCCAAAAAAAATCTAATTTCACCCATCCACTCACTCCAAATGTTTGTCTAGTTCTGCCTTGAATCTATTTAAGCTATTAACTTCTACAATGACAGATGGAAGTTTGTTTCAACAATCAACCACACGCTGGCTAAAGGCAAACTTCTGCACATCTATCCTACAACTGTCTTTCCTCCATTTGAATTTATGCCGTCTCAGGCGATTATTCTGAGCAGGAGGAAGAATCCTATCAGCATTGAGAATGCTGAAACCACTTAAGGCTTTATACACATCAATTAGATCACCTCGCAGGCGCCTAGTCCCCAGACACTGTAATTGGCAAAACTTTAGCCTTTTTTCGTAAGAGCAACCCTTTGTTCCATTCACTAATCTTGTTGCCCTTCTCTGTACTCGTTTCAGCAAATCTACATCCTTATTGAAATGAGGCCTCCAGACCTGTGTACAGTACTTAAGGTGTGGCCTGACCATTGCCTTATACAAGGGGTTAATCACCTCCTTGTCCCTGCTAGAAAAATTCCTGTATATCAATGACAAGACATGAGCTACTCTTGCAGACCATCTGCACTGCTCAAAAAACTTCATACCTGACTGCACAATTACTCACAGGTCCTTTTCACTCTCTACTGCTGTCAGTGTAGTACTACACAGTTGACACGTTACTCTGGGGTTACTGCTTTCATATGAAGTGCTTTACATTTGTGAATGTTAAACTTCAGTTGTCACCTCTCAGCTCATCTGCTCAACTTTTCTAGATCCTGTTGCAGCAGCGTACTGTCAGAGGACAGTACGCTGCTGCAACAGGCAGTTTTAATAAAGGAAATGGTCCCTCCCAGGCAGTTTTAATAAAGGAAATGGCGTGAAGAATATTGAACTCAGTCTTCCAGAACTCCTTCAGTGTCTTATCAGAAGAATGAGTCACGTCAAAAAGCTGTGAAAACAAAGCCTTGGTGTAAAGTTTTTTAAAACAGGCAATTACTTCTTGATCCATGGGTTGGATCAGTGATGTGGTGTTTGGAGGCAAAAACTGGACTTTGATGAAATCAAATTAAATTTCAAGAATGTTTACTAGTCTTGGGGGTGGTGGGCACTAGCACTGTCAAGAATCAGCAGTGCTTTCAAAGGTAAATTGTTATCAATGAGGAATTTTTCTACGCTCGGGGCAAACTCCTCAAAAATCCAATCTTTGAAGACTTTCTGGTCTACCCAGACTTTTGCATTGGATCTCCACATCACTGGCAGTTTGGACTTGATGATTTTCTTCCCCAAGTAGCGAGGATTTTTAGAGTGGTAAACGAGAAGTGGCTTTACTTTAAAGTCTCCGCTTGCATTTGCTGCCAATAACAAGGTAAGCCTATCTTTCATAGGCTTATGTCCTGGGAGCGTCACTTCTTCTTGCGTGATGTATGTTCGATTTGGTAAGCTGTGAAAAGCGCTGTGTAAGCGCTTCCAAAATAACCCAGTTTCATCCCCGTTAAAAATTTGCTGCGGCAAGTAGCCTTCCTTCATGATTAAATCTTCAAATTTTTTCACAAACTCTTCTGCAGCCTTTTTATCTGCACTAACTGCTTCCCCATGTCTGAGAACACTATGGAACAATTACCTGTTACCTGTATGGAACACTATTACCTGTTCTACCTTTGAATCTGTGAAACCACCCACGACTTGCCTTGAATTCATCCGTTTGATCTGAGATACGTCCTGGAATTTTCTTCTGCAATTCTTCAAAAATTAACCTAGCCTTCTCACAGATCATTGTAGTAGTAGTAGTAGTAGTAGTAGTAGTAGTAGTGGCACTTGATGCAAGAAAGCAAGTGTAGGAGCTTATGCAGCATCAGCCAAAAAAAAAAAAAAAAAAAAAAAAAATCACACCATACCCTCCAAATGCCTGTCCAGTTCCTCCTTAAATTTATTTAACCTATCAACTTCCACAACGACAGATGGAAGTTTGTTCCAGCAATTAACCACCCGCTGGCTAAAGGCAAATTTCCGCACATCTATTCTACATCTATCTTTTCTTAATTTGAACTTATGTCCCCGTAGGTTCGTATTCTGAACAAGTGGGAGGATCCCATCAGAATTCAGCGTGCTCAACCCATTCAAGGCCTTATAGACCTTAATCAGATCACCGCGCAGGTGCCTAGTCTCCAGCCACTGCAATTTGCAGAACTTAAGCCTCTCTTGGTAAGAGGATCCCTTCATTCCCCTCACCAATCGTGTTGCTCTTCTCTGTACACGCTCAAGCAAATCTACATCCTTCCTAAAATGAGGCCTCCAGACCTGTACGCAGTACTCAAGGCGTGGCCTGACCATTGCCTTATACAGAGGGACAATCACCTCCTTTTCCCTGCTAGCAAAATTCCTATATATCATTGACAAAACCCCATGACCTGCTCTAGCAGCCTGTCTACATTGCTCAGAAAACTTCATATCTGACTGCACAATTACTCCCAGGTCTTTTTCATTTTCTACCACCTTACGTGTAGTACCACACAGTTGGTACGTTTCTCTGGGGTTACTTCTACCCATATGCAGTACTTTGCATTTGTCAAGGTTAAACTTCAGTTGCCACTTCTTAGCCCATCTGCCCAAATTATCTAGATCCTGTTGCAGTAGCACACTGCCATTACTGTCATTAACAACCCTGCCAACCTTCGTGTCATCTGCAAACTTCGACATTAAGCCTGATATACCTTCATCAATATCATTGATAAATATACAAAACAACAGTGGACCCAACACCGAACCCTGTGGGACTCCACTAATAACATTAGTCCACGAAGAGCAGCACCCATTGATTACCACCCTCTGTCTTCTCCCACTTAACCATCCTTTTATCCATTGTAGCAACTTACCCTTAATACCATTCTGCTCCAATTTGTACAGTAGTCTTCCATGCGCAACAGTGTCAAAAGCTTTCCTGAAATCCAAGTATATGATATCAAAATTATTTTTTGTATCCAGTTCCTTTGTGACCACATCATAATAACCAATCAAATTTGTCAGACAAGACTTTCCCTTAACAAACCCATGCTGTGTCTGAATTATTGCTGCAGTCTTGTCTAGATGATCCTGCAATGCATCTTTAACCAGTGACTCCATTATTTTACCCGGAACAGAAGTTAAACTAACTGGTCTGTAATTACTCGTGTCACCCTTCGAACCTCCTTTGTGAATTGGGGATACATTTGCACATCTCCAGTCCGTGGGAACTTCCCCTGAATCCAAGGATGCTCTCATAATTATGGCTAAGGGTTTGCTTAGTTGCTTTGCCGCCTCCTTTAATATAACTGGATAGATCCCATCCACCCCAGGTGCCTTTCTTATGTTTAACTTCAACAATTTCTCCTCCACTTTGCTCTCAGTTATTACAAAATCATTAAGCACACTGCTACAATTTGATAACCTTCTTCCATTTTCAAACTGTAATAATTCCTCACGTGTGAATGTAGATGCAAAATACTCATTCAGTTTGTTTGCTATCTGAGCAGGATCATCAACAGTCGAACCATCGATGTCAAGTGGACCAATCATATTCATCCCCTTCCTTTTAGAGTTTATATAAGTAAAGAAATCCTTGCTGTTTTTCTTAGCATCTTTTGCCAAAGATTTCTCGTAATCCGCCTTTGCCTGCCGAACCTCCTTTGTGACCTGATTACAGACTAGCTTATATCTGCTACAGGCTTCTGCGTCGCCTGATAATTTATATGCATCCCATGCATTTTTCTTCTCTGACACGAGTCTCATTAGTTCATTTGATAACCATTTAGGCCTAAACCTTGAACAATATTTCTTCATCGGTATGAAAAGTCTAGTAGCTTCCACGATTAATTCCTTGAATGCTTCCCACTTAGAATTTACTGTTTGTAACATCGTCAGTTGATCCCACTGTACAGAATTTAAAAACTGTCTGAGACCACTGTACTCCCCTTTACGGAAGCAAAAACCCTTTCCTTTACCCCTGACGGTAGTTACCTCTTTGAGTAAATCCCACTTCAGCACACTGTGATCACTGCCACCTAGTGGTTCCTTTATCTGCAAATTCTTAATACACGAATGATCACTGCTGATAACCAGATCAAGAGTATTACTTTCTCTGGTTGCCTCTCGAACATGCTGCTGCAGAAAACAATCATCCAATAAATCCACAAAAGTCTGACTAGTGTGTGAGTGACCAACCCACAAGTTCCAGTCAATATCTGGGAAGTTAAAATCCCCCATTATAAGACATTCTGATTTACTGACCCACTCTATTTCTCTGTACAATTGTTCATTGTACTCATTCGAGTCATTAGGCCTATAACACACTCCTACTCTTATTTTTGCTTTCGCAGTGCTTATGTCACACCAAACTGACTCAACAGTGCACTGTCCATCTATATCAACTGGATGCACTTCTTTTGATTTTATGTTTTTCTTAATTAACAGCATAACACCCCCTCCCTTTCTGTCCTGTCTATCCTTTCTGTACACATTGTACTCCCCAAATTCCAGTTCTGCATTCCTTATATCTTTGTGACACCACGTCTCTGCTATCCCAACAATATCCGCCTTTGATGTCTTGACCAACACTTCAAATTCATCAAATTTATTTACTATACTTCTAGCATTGGTATACATGCAAGCATACATTGCCTGAGTTACTGGATCTCCTTTCATCTGTCTTTCTCTAATTCAGGTAAGAAGGTGCTTTTCCATTTCTTTATTGATTAAAGATCTGTTTCTGTCAGAAATTTTCATTGCTCCAGCGAACACCCTAGCACCTATAATCTTGTCTCTTTGTTGCCAAAAAGTTGCCACGGTTGATCTAGAGACGCCATACTCTTGAGCTACATCTATAATTGTTCTACCTTTCTGCACTTTTTCTATAATTTCTTTCTTCTTTTCTACGATCAACCAAGTGTGTTTCTTTCCTGAATTATTCCACTGTTCACTTCTCTTTGGACCCATTATCAAATTTCACTCAAAAAATAAATATGTAACTGCCAAAGCACAATTTTTTTTACTTTATGAGAAATGCAGAATTATAAATTAGCACAAACAACTAGAGCAAACGTGAACTCAGACTACGATTATTAACGAGATAATGTTGTCTCATAACTGAGGAAGAACTGACGGCATACTTGTAGCTATCTTTGAGGGCGGCTAACGTGGCTGAACGATTGAGGGATCTATTCCCGCTTTATCTATCATTGGTTAAATGTTACTCTCGCTCTTTAATACCATTGGTTAAAATGTATGAAGCAGCCGTGACTATTTAGTGCTATTTAGTAACGTTAAACGCAGTTAGGTAGTCCAGCAAAGAATTCTATCATGCAATATCATGTAGCGTTTTCGCTGGCCCGCGAAATCCGACTGTCGAATAGCGGTACGTCGAATTGCGAGGCACTACCTGTATCAAAATTATTCTTTGCATCCAGTTCCTTTGTGACTACATAGTATCCAATCAAATTGGTCAGACAAGACTTCCCCTTAACAAACCCATGCTGTGTCCAAGGTATAACTGAAGTCTTGTCTAGATGATCCTGCAATGCAACTTCAACTAGTTCATTGATTTCCCTGGAACATAAGTTAAACTTCTGTTGCACACGTTGTTCATTTACCTTGAACAACCTGTGCAACAGCATAATGGACAATCCTAACCATACAGCCAAAACGCTTGATCATTTTCCCACAATCCTTCTAAGTACACGGTCGAAGTGAGTGGTCCTTTAGGTACCTCAGATCACAACTTGGTGATTGTCTTTTCTCCAATGGAGGCTTTATCTCATGGCTGTTCCCAACCTTGTATTCTTTGGCATTACAAGGATGCAAAATGGGATGACCTGCGAGACTTCTTTTCTTCTTTTCCTTGGTCGGATTACTGTTTCAAAACTTCTGATGTCAACGTTTGCTTATATCTTGTCAGTGAAATTATTCTTGCAGGAATGGAATCCTTTATCCCACAGTATACTTTAAAATCTCGTCCTTTATCTAAACCTTGGTTTTCCAATAAATGTGCTAAGGCTGTTCAAGAGAAGAATGTTGCATATCGTAATTGGCTTGTTTCTAATTCTTCAGTTTCATTTTCTGCTTACACCAAATCTCGCAACAATTGTAAAGCAGTTATTAACCAGTCCAAACTAGATTTTGAAAAAGCAAAGAGTAGAAAACTTGCTTCTTGCCCTAATGGTAGCCGAGCATTCTGGTCTCTTGCCAAAGCTATTGGCCGCTACTTTTGCTCATCTCTGCTCCCGCCTCTGTCAAAACCAGATGGTTCTGTTGTCACTTCAGCCAAGGATAAAGCTGACCTGCGAGCATCCAATTTTTTTTCCAACTCATGTATTAATGATCGTGTAAAACGCCTCCCACCATTCCCAACACGCTCCATTCAATACCTCCTGTGATCTACCGTCTAAAAAATGTGAGAAGGATTTTGACGAATCTTGATGCTATGCTCCAGGTCCTGATGGTATTTCTGCACTTTTTCACAAAACCTGTGCTCTTGAACTTACTTCTGTTCTTCGCCATCTTTTTTAACTTTCTTATTCCAAAGGTGTTTTTCCTTCTGCTTGGAAATTTGCTCATATCCAGCCAGTTCTTAAAAAGAAGACAAATTCCTCCCATCTAATTATCGTCCCATTGCAATTACTTCTACTCTTTCTAAAGAAATCAATTAACCGACAACTCTTAAACTACCTGAAAACCCTCCGTCCGATCAACGATCGCCAGTATGGATTCTGTTAGTGTCGATCCACTGGAGGTATTCTGGCTTATGTTACCCATTTATCTGCAAATTCAAAGGAAAAGTTTGGTGAAACACAAGCAGTTGCTCTTGACATCTCAAAGGCTTTCGATTGTCTTCTAGATAAGCTTCCATCTTATGGTTTGCCAACTGTTTTTTGTAATTGGTTGTCCAGTTTTCTCTTTGATCTCTCACTGAGGGTGATGGTATATGGCTCTATCTTCTAACTTCTCCACTAATGCCGGTGTCCCCCAAGGTTCAGTTCTTTCCCCCATTCTGTTCCTCCTGTATATTAATAACCTCCTTCCATTGACAGGAAATCCTATCCATAGTTTTGCCGATGATAGCGCATTGCATTCCACTTTTGAGAAACTTTGCCGTGCTCAATCAGCTTCAACTTCTCGAATATCCGCTACCAATTCCTTAAATGCCGATCTTCAGGTAATTTTCCAGTGGGGCAAAGACAACTTAGTTGATTTCAATCCTTCTAAAACTCAGTCTTCTCTTATATCTCGCAAAAAGAATTCTTCTGCTCCTATGCTTATCTTTGGTGACACTCTGATTTGTAGGCAAAATGATATATCTCTTTTGGGGATTACCCTGACTTCTAATTTCTCTTGGCACAAGCACATTACAAATATTGCTTCCTCTGCATCTAATAAACTTGGTTTTTTTCTTTCACTCTTGGCATTACTTTTCTTCCAAACAGCTGTTCACCCTGCACAAATCGCAAATCCGCCCTACCATGGAATATTGTTCCCACATCTGGGGTGGTGCCCGCAAAACCCCTCCAGGCTTCTAGATTCCATTCAGGAGAGGGCAGTTAGGTTAATTAATGACTCATCTCTAACAGAGTCTCTCCACTCGCTGTCGATGACGCGAGGAACTTGAATCGGTTTTTTTCACTCCGTGGCTGAGTTAGTCTCAGGCGTAGATAGCAAGGTTTTTCTCCCCAGTAACTGGGGTTTTTTCGTCCAGCAAAACAGGCAAATCAACCATAGAACATACGCAATTTACAGACACAAATACGGGTTAATGTATTTAATTACGGGTAACCCTAAAATAATAATAAAAAAAATAATAATAATCTCCACTCGCTGTCTCATAGACGTATTGTTTCTGCTTCATTCCTTTTCTACAGATACTTCTATAATTCCCGCTTTCTCTCTTTCAAAACAGTCCGAAGACGTGCCGCCACCAGTCAACAGCCATTTATTGTTCAACTTCAAACTTTCCTCGTTTATTCATTCAACTGCCGTTTTCTGGAATAACCTTCCTTCATATGTATTTCCTGAAAATTAGTCTACAGAAGTTCAATTCTAATGTCAACAAATATCTTTTTTCGTGTTCTCAACCTGCAACCCAAGCCGGTACTACGTACTATAGTTTCTAATACCTTTCGCGTTTGGGGGTTTCATAAGAAAAAAAAAAAAAAAAAAAAAAAAATATATATATATATATATATATATATATATATATTAGTTATTTGACCTTAATTCCATAAATGTACATCTGGTCACTTTGACAAATCTCAACTGTTTATTTCAATTGGCATTACAACACAAAAAAAGACACACTATAATTCAAATTCCTTTAATTTATGCAGTTTCTAATTAAAAATTTACATATGAAAGATATCTGAATTACATGTAGTTTTCTGTAATTTGAAATAGTAATATCATCACATAAACTGTCATGTAATATGTATATATATTTAGTATATATATAATAAAAGAATAATTGTATTAAGAATTACAATTTTTAAGGAGTAATCATGGAGGGTGGAATGTAACAGTACGAAAAGGAAGATAACATTGATTTTGGATCAGGGACACTGCATTCGCAAAATGTACCCAACAGCCATAATGTGTATATATATATAAAATATACTGTATGTAGAAAGTGTGAAGAAGAAGATTTTTGGTTTAAACCTATTGAATCTACGGTATACACCAGAAGTGAACTCGACTAAAACGATAAGGAATGTAGCGATATATGGTATGAAAAAGAAAGAGAGAGGAAATTAAAAATAAAAAGTGAAAAGGCGACCAAAATAAGATTACATTGCAGTGTTTTTCACAATTTCAGTGTCTTCATCAGAGGTCATCCGCCGAAATTATGAGAAAGACGGCAATGTTCTTCTGTTTCCGACATATTCTGTATGCTATGGTACACGTGTGCTGTGGCCACGTGTTCAGAACAAAATTTAAAAATTTTGTAGTAAGAATAAGGTCTAATAAATTGTGCCAATAAATGTAATTATATTACATAGGGCATACAGAAGCAAGTAAAAAGAATTGCAAAAATTAAGTAATGAATATCGGAATAGGCAAGAAGAAAGGGACAGTTTTGGTCAGTTTTACAAGGTAACGGTAAGTCCCTTCTTGCCTATTCCGATATTCATTACTTTAGTTTTGCAATTCTTCGTCTTCACACTTTCTACATACAATATATATATATATATATATACAGGGTGTCTCAAAAATATTCGTACAAACGTTTAGGGGAGGTAGGTAATATCTAAAGGAATGTGAATCGCATAGGAACCCATAACCGGAAACGTCAACGTATGTCGGTACACGGCGCTGTTCATCAGTTCGCGAGAGGGAAAATTTCTGGTTTACCCATTCAAGCAGTAGTCGCCGCACGAAGAGCATGCATCGATATACGAACTGTGAGCTGGCAGACATGCACATAGTGTATGGATTAGCAGAGGCCCCACACGGTGTGCGCCCCCATGCGGCACAACATCGCTTCGCAATAAATGTGTGGGCAGGTATGGTCGGTGACTGCTTAGTCGGCCCATACTACCTGTTACCATCCCGCATAACCTCCGCTAAATATCGGATGTTTATTGAACAAGTTCTACCAGGGTTACCTGAAGATGTTCCAGCAAATGTGAGACGTAACATTTGGTTTCAACATGACGGGGCGCCTGCCCATTATGGAAGGTGTCTTCGTGACCATTTGAACAGGCGTTTTGGGCGTCGATGGATTGGCCGTGGTGGACCCGTTGCCTGACCCCCACGCTCACCTGATTTAGCGAGCCTTGATTTCTTTCTGTGGGGGCCCTCAAATCTATCTTGTATGAATCGCCTGTGGAGACGGAAATGGATCTCGTGGTGAGACTCGTCTGTGCTGCTGCTACTGTCAAAGAAACTCCAGGTGTGTTAGACCGTGTCCGCCAATCCATGCTGCGTCGGTGTCACGCATGCATCGCGTCTCATGGTGGAACTTTCGAGCATCTGTTGTAACATCATGAAATGCATCCATCTCGTACTCCATTGTTAATATTATGTCAAATAAATGTTTGCCACTAATTACTGTCATTAACAACCCTGCCAACCTTTAATGTCGAAGTTTGCAGATGATACAAAGGTTGGCACGGTTGTTAATGACAGTAATGGCAGTCTGCTACTGCAACAGGATCTAGATAATTTGGGCAGATGGGCTAAGAAGTGGCAACTGAAGTTTAACCTTGACAAATGCAAAGTACTGCATATGGGTAGAAATAACCCCAGAGAAACGTACCAACTGTGTGGTACTACACTTAAGGTGGTAGAAAATGAAAAAGACCTGGGAGTAATTGTGCAGTCAGATATGAAGTTCTCTGAGCAATGCAGACAGGCTGCCAAGGCAGGTCATGGGGTTTTGTCAATGATATATAGGAATTTTGCTAGCAGGGAAAAGGAGGTGATTATCCCTCTGTATAAGGCAATGGTCAGGCCACGCCTTGAGTACTGCGTACAGGTCTGGAGACCTCATTTTAGGAAGGATGTAGATTTACTTGAGCGGGTACAGAGAAGGGCAACAAGATTGGTGAGGGGAATGAAGGGATCCTCTTACCAAGAGAGGCTTAAGTTCTGCAAATTGCAGTGGCTGGAGACTAGGCACCTGCGCGGTGATCTGATTGAGGTATATAAGGCCTTGAATGGATTGAGCACGCTGAATTCTGATGGGATCCTTCCACTTGTTCAGATTACGAACCTAAGGGATCATAAATTCAAATTAAGAAAAGACAGATGTAGAATAGATGTGCGGAAATTTGCCTTTAGCCAGCGGGTGGTTAATTGCTGGACAAACTTCCATCTGTCGTTGTGGAAGTTGATAGCTTGAATAAATTTAAGGAGGAACTGGACAGGCATTTGGAGGGAATGGTGTGATTTTTTTTTTTTTTTTTTTTGGCTGATGCTGCATAAGCTCATACATTTGCTTTCTTGCATCACATGTCACTACTACTACTACTACTCTCTTGCGTCATTTCTGGTTCTTGTGACTCTGCTACTGCTTTTCCGTGACGTTTCCGGTTATGGGTTCCTATGCGATTCACATTCCTTTAGATGTTACCTACCTCCCCTAAACGTTTGTACCAATATTTTTGAGACACCCTGTATATATATATCCAATAATTCAAAATAAAACATAAGCCAGTAGTATGGCGAAAACTGTAGAGCGTAAATTAACATAAAAATAACGTAAAATAAAATTAACCAACAGGGAGTGGGGGGGAAGGTAAAGGTAATAAGATATAAACAGTAGCCGATAGTCCCCTATATAATATAGCACTTTAAATCCAATTAATAAAACCGATATAAAAATTTAAAATAATGCCAATTATAATATAATTTAACGGTATCTCCCTCGAAGGTACCAGTTCCGAAAAATGTGAAATATCACCAAAAAAAAAAAAAAAAGGGGTTAAAAGAACTACTAAGAGAAAAACAAAATATCAAAATAATAGACTGACCAATATGCCCCATATCGACAGAGGACCACGATGCCAATAATGGTCATGGAATCGCTGCATTTCAATCGCTATACAAATTGTCGCAAAGGCGAAAAAATCGAAGAACCAAACCACCCATTCCTCCTCCGATCGATCCACAAATGCAGACGATTTGCACGGCGGTGGTCCTTATGCAGCGAGAAATAATTTATAGAACAGACAGCACTCTTAGAGCAGAGCCACACCACTGACATAATGTAAGCTTAGCCAGCTTATATAAAATTTTATTTTGAATTATTGGATATAAATATATATCAAATTTCGGAAACGGTGCTTGTTTGTTTTTTTTTTTTTTTTTTAGGAGCATTAGCAACGAAGGCCGGGAATATGCGGTAGCCATTCCCTGAACCAGAACCGGATAGGGAGTCGGTAGCCATTCCCTGACCTTCCTGCATCCTCTGTATTTGGTGGTGACAGGCTCGAACCGCGGTTTAATCAAGAAGCGTGTTCTATGTACTGCTGCTCCTTCCCACCTGGCTACGGAGGCGCCAGGGGAAACGGTGCAATTGCACTCCAGATTTCTTACATAAGTAACACTTCTTCTTGTTCATGATGTCACAAACAATTACACAATAAAAATAAAAAGACACAAATAATAATTATACAGAAACAATTATAATAATAGTAACCAAAAACGCTATGAAAAATGAACTTGCTGCGTTCAACCAAAACTAATCTTTTCAAATACAGTAACAGCTTTTTTAGCAATGGGCATGCGCATTAGTACTCTGTGGATTTTGATCGCCGCGTTAGTTCAACGGTCTGGTACTCGTGGCGCTGGGAGTAATTCAGCAAGTGTCCACTCTGTATCTTACTACTATATGGCTCTGATTGCGTCTAATATTACCGCAACCAATGTGCTCGAACTGGTTATGGGAATGATATAAAAATTTATACCATTTATATCATCTAGAATAAATTTCTTGGAAGTGAACCAGAAAGGCGAAATTTCTTGGAAGTGGACCAGAACCAGATAGGGAGTCGATATCAACCAGAACGTTATTTCTATTCATCTTTGGCACTGCTGTGACTAATGATCACATATATTCTTCAATTAAATAAAAAGAAGACACTATTTTCCAGTGTATAAAACACGAAACCTAGTTTTGAAATATACCATTAAAATATGAAATAAAATTATTTAAGATATTCTGTTAGCAGTGGTTTTGATTACTAACAAAAATTTTATCGTGTGTCATTTTTACGAAGATACAAAACAGCAGAATCTTACTGTGTGTCATCCATAATTTAAATTCCATTCTCTTAATTTAATTTAAATTCTATTTAGTTTAATCAGATTTCAATTTAACTTCAATTTATTAATCCCCAAAACGTATACGGGCCATGCAGCCTTCCGTCGTGAACACTACTCCAAGGCTGTCGCAGGGTTTAACTTGAGGATATGAGGACCCTAGGCAAAAGTTATTTGTTTTCCTTGTAAAAATGTTTATTATGAAACTTCCTGCTTTAATAGTAAAAAAAAAAAAAAAAAAAAAAAAAAAAAAATAGGGCACAGGGCCCTCGGAAAATCAGGATTACACAATCAATATAAAAATGTAAAGGAAATAAATTTGATATATATTTCTAAGGAAATATATACAAATCTGAACATATCGCGCATTTTGACTAGAAGCTACATTACAATTTGAAAGTATATTTTATTTGCAAATTTTATAAGGAACACGAGCACTCGTGCTCGTGAATATTCTGTACTACTGGATATCACCGATTGTGACTGTGTCCATTGCCATTTACGGGCCCCGTCAAAGTACGGGCCCTAGGTACATGCCTAGTTGGCCTAGGCCAACGATAGGCTCGGCTCTGGGCTCTCGCTTGTAGGGACTGGCTTCATAACTCCGAAGAACCCTAATCAACACTATTTCCTTTCTTCTATAACTTTATAATTTTATAAAGTAACAGAAGGAATCCGTTACAACGAATATCTTTTTATGGAAAATTTCATTAGAATGAAAATATTTCCTTTCCTGCTCTTGAAAGATTTCTCTTGTGATTAGTGTTTTGTAAGTCTCGTTTGAAGGAAGAGCTCTGAATAAAAACTCAGTTCAGCGAATTCATTTCAATGAGTGCACTGACGATTAAAATGCATCCCTAAAAAGTGTGTAAAAATTACCAATGACACTGTTTAATCTAAAACTCTATCGCAGGATTTGCGTGATCAAAAAAAAAAAAACACGGTCTCCTGCGGGACAAAATTTGTAACGAATAATGTGTTGACTCTCATCAACCGGTGCAATATCACCACTTTGCTTATTGGAGGCTTGAAGTGGTGAAACCACGTCAAGCCTCCAGTAACCTAACATGGCACATTGTTTGGTCTCCAGAGCAATGTTTCCGGCATCCCTCCCTCACCTGATCTCCTTCAACCTATGTACGCTACTACTAGTACACTAATATTAGTACTAATACTAATATAACTTAAAACTAATAATATAATACTTTAATATAATACTAATACTTACTAATAGTAGCACTAGGTGGTGGCTGTCTCTCATCAACTGGTGCAATACCACCACTCTACTTATTGGGACTGCAAGTCGTGAAACCCATGTTTAGTCTCCAAAGCAAAGTTTCCGACGTCCTCTCCCTGCCCATCTCATTTAACTCATGCACAGTACTAAATACTATAGGTTTTGATATTTACATAGTTTTACATTTACTTCTGTTTGACTTTTGTAGCCGTCCGAAATTTCATTAAAATCAGATCAATAGAAATCTGTAAATTTAGCCCTTCTGTATGTAATAACTCAACTCTCACTGGATGGAATTTCTTGAAAATTTATATTATCTCTTTCAGAACGATTTGTCGACCTTTCTCAAATTTTATTAAATTGGACAAATAGAAATCTTGAAATTTTATTTATTTTTTTTCATATACAGTATATAAGCCATCCGTATACCATATATTGCAGCTGAAATACTGGATGTTAAGTTCGTTGCCTGTGATGAATTTTTGAATTTAAATTTTTGCATATACATATATGCGACATATTTACTTACTTATATATACGGCCACATATATATTAAAAATAATAAAGCTACAAGTATTGGCTAAGAATGAAATTCTAATAAATTTATTTTTTAATTTTCAGTAAATATTTTAATAATTTTTTCAAGTCTTTCAAAAACCAGAAGTTATATGCTATTCACCTAAAAAATTTCAGAGAATATGCGTCGTATACCCTCCACTACAGCCCTGTCTGTTAATATTACACCATGCTGATCTTCAAGAAAACAACAACAACAACAAAAAGCTGACATCATCACTTTTCCTTTTTTTAGGGGGTGGGTGATGATTCTGCATGTGCTTCCATTGTTTTGACATTTGTTTAGTTTCGGGATCATAGTGATGGATCCAAGTTTTATTCATGGTGATTAACAGTGAAAAAACTCTTCTTGCTTTTCCTGGCACATTGACATTTCATATGCACATTGTGCCCTTTCCTTCTTATGGTAAGGGGTTAGACGTCTGGGAACCCATCTATCAGACACTTTACTCATATGCAACTGTTAATAGAGGGTGTTCTCTACAGACCCTAAATTAATTTGGAGTTCTGCAGCTAGTTCTTTGACGCTAATATGGCGATCTTCCAGGATTAATGTCTTAATTTTTGCAACTCCATCTTCTGTTACAGCAGTTGCTGGGTATCCTGGGATTTCTTCATCATGCCCTGAGGTTCTTACTGATGTGTAACAACACTGTAACCTGGCCAGTCTTCTCCATAAGCAGCGATCATTTGTTCGTGGATTGTTTTGGGTGTTTTCTCTTGCAGAAAGAGGAACCAAATCACCGATCTCTGTTCCACTTTATCTGTTTGTGACACTTAACTTCATTCAGTGCTGCAAAGAAAAAAATGAATTGTCAGATCGAAACCAAAATTTATGTGGTTGCTGTAGAGATTTCGAAGTATCAAACAAAAAAAAAAAAAAAAATCACTTTTTTCCACAACTACTTCTTGGGGAATATAAATCGTTTTTGAATCTTCCCTCTCTCCCGTGGTACACTCGCAAGGTACGTCAGCGCTTTCCGTGTGCTAAATTTCCGTGGTAGCACAGTTGTTGCAATCACCATCCTCCCTATAATGAGTGGAAAAGGCCCTGGTTTGAATCTGTCAGTGACGCAAGGACTATCATGGGCGATTTTCACTCTGTGGCCGAGTTAGTTGGTCTCAGGCAAAGACTGCAAGGCTCCTATCACCCCTTGCCTCGAAAGCGAATTTTTCGTCCATTAAAACCGACCAGAGGATACACGCAATTTACGGACATTATGCACATGGGTGGATGAAGTAATTCTCAGGTAGCCCTAATATTACTTTTTTTTTTGCTTCCTGGCGGTATCACTTTTTGTTGGAGTAAAGGGGTTGACCAGTGGCTGTTAACCGTGTCGGGGAGCTTCTTAATCCTCTGACTGGCTATGGAAAGCATATTGACTAGCGCGACTTCTCGGAATGTAGCTCCATAGGTTTTATGGACACCAGTAACGTTGTGGAACGGTAATCCCTTTCACCCTTAATTCGCACTTTCTAATTACCTAAATTGCCTAAAGGCCAGAGGTGAGAACAATGCGTACAAAGTTGTCTCTCGTCATACGTTGTTCTACGGAAGTTATTTTAAATGTTTCCGTAAAAACCAAGGAAAATTTAAAAAAATTCGCTATGAAGTTCGTTTAACAGAAATTCGACTGTAATTAACTCAAAAAAGGAAGCAAATTTGAAAATATATAACTGGGCGATTAAAATGCTGGGGATGGGTTTCCGCTGTCCTCACCGTAGTTTCGGCTCAGGATACTCGATAATTAAATTCAGGATTTCATTTGTAAAATAAATAATAGTTTCAACAATGGGCTCGCAAATTTTCAAAAAAAATAACAATGGGCTCTCGCGAGCCCACTATAGCTCACCACTGCATAAATCGCCTATTGTCTTTACAATGTCCGTCCATCCACCTGCATGTAATAACTCGATTTTTAGTGGGTGGCTTTCCATAAAATGTTATATTTTGCTCTTTTATAAAGATATGTCGAGCCAGATTTTAATTTAATTAAAATCCGACTAACAGAAATCAGGCAATTATTATTTCTTTTTTATATACATTTTACATATAATTAGATAGGCCATCCATATACTGTAGCTGAGGTGCTGAATTTTTGATGTGCTGGTTGGAGGAATGAGTGGGCAGTGTAGCAGATGCACAAATCCAAAATGTTCTTGGTCCGTGTATAAAAAACAAGTCATTTTGCTCGATTTTTTATGTGTGTTTTAAATCATGAATTATTACTATTTGCCAACCCGCTTGAAATGTAACGCACTGCGTACATTTACTAACTTGTAGTTGTATTTGTAAGTCATAATGATCCATTTACTTTTAGATTATCGGTAAGCAGTGCGAACGGTTACCTTCCTCTAACTACATTTTTGCTAATGTCTTCATATAGTTTCTGCAGCACGGTACGCAATAGTAACGACGTGACACATCGGCCATCCAAATTAACCGTATCAGGGTCGTCTTTTGGTATTCGCAGGCTGTAGGTACTCACCATTCCGAAGCCTCGCTGCATTGTATCGGACGTATTAAAATGCCTTTGCGTTAAAAATAATTTATTATTTTTAAAGAAATTCGAAAGCGTTTCCATAAATTTGTTTTTGAAGTTATTTCTACAACACTTATTCCAGCACTAATTTGCTTGGAATGCAAACCGTTATGACGTTGATAATTATTTTGCTAACAGAAAAAGCAAAGAAAGAATTTATCTTAGAAATCTGTGTTTATAAAATAGCTCGCAGAATTTCATTTTTTGTTAAATTTCATTTGAATTATAGTTTTTCGGGTCCCTGATTTTTTGTATTCCCTAAAATCTTGGTAGGCACAATGCCTAATGGAAAAGACGACCCTGCCAATATTCTTTCAGGTGTATATAACGTCTCCAAACACGTGTAAATCATTAATAAATAAATGCAGTAAATGTTATACTCCGGAACGACCACGTGATCGTAGTCATATGGCTCCAATATTATTGCGCCGACTGTTGAGAAAAGTTTGTCGTGCGTATTTCCGTCTGAACAACATTCATGGAAATTTTCAAAAACAGTCTTCCACCCTTCGGACCAGTCTCAATGATGAGAGTGGCGTAACTATGCCAATGCAGTGCATTGGGCCCACTGCCCGAAACATAAAAAAAAAAAATAATTAAGTAAAAATTAAAGTTTTTTAGCTATGTTTATGATAAAATTTACTGTCTACGAACAATCATTTTTTTCACACGAAGCGTGTTTTTTGTTAGCTAGCTGTACAGCACAAGCGAAACTGCAGTGAATAGAGGTAAAATGGTATTAGCATAGCTGTGCTTCCAGGGCAATTTTTAAGGATTTTTTTTATTTTTACCAAACAAATATTTTCAGGGGAGCCCACATAAAATTTGCATTGGGGCTCACTTTTTTTAGTTACGACACTGAATGATAAGCAGTCTGTTTTGCCTATTACTCCTATTCTAGAACGGTACACTATGTATTTCTTCTAGAAGAAGAGACTGTTAATCCAATCGTGACAAATTCTTATCTTGTGCTATATTTCTGCATACAGGTGAACTGCCATTTATCACCGTAATATGCATTATTACAAAGAAATAAAGAAACAGATTTCCGCCGTAACTGTAAACAGAGCACAAGAAACATGTACATGTGTGACGCACGATATCTACTAACCCGAATTGAACGATGATACGTATTGAAACGCTGAAAATCAATTAATCTTAGTAACCACTTGAAATGTATGAATTCAGTGGCTAGCAGAGATTCTGAAATTTATACATTATTGAAGGCTAAATGAATAAGTCATATAATACGAGTATGGAAATCATAAAGGAGTACCTTGTGTTGTTAATATTCTGGAGCACTTAAAAATCGGAAAATGCACGTACGCGGTTCATGTTATTTGATGTGTACATAGCAAAATGTTGCAACTGTGGTGCATGTATATTGAAGGACTGTGATGACACACTCATTCTATTTCTGTAAGCAAGGTTGATATTGAATCTGTTGTATTCAATACTACATTTCTATTTCTGTTGAAGTTGGTATTCGTGTGTGTAACTTTTTTGAAGAAACAGTACGATCGAATTTTCTTGAATTAATTAAATAACAAACCGATACTTCCGAAATATGCTGCCGAGAATAATATTTATACATATTTTACTCTTTGCGCCCAGTGTGGTTAGGTTTAGAGAAATTGCGAAATTGCAAATACAGTACCTCAAAGTTTGTCATCGTTGTGGGATTATTATTGTTAATTATTAAAATTAGCTTATTTGATCATTAAATATGGTATGCATTCCCTACACAGCCTCTGCTAGGCAGTGGCGGACAAAGGAAAAATCGGAACCTAGGCAAGATTCTCATTTCGGGCCCCACCTAGGGTTCCCACCATTCAGAAATTGTAATGGATGACACAGTTGAATGAGTTAAAAAAAAGGTCTTCTATTACTAAATATAAAAATACAGGTCTTGTATTATGTTGAAAGCTAAAATGAGTCCTCTGCCTATAAAATTTTATACTCTAAAAATATATATATAATAAAACAGTTTTACGGGCCCCAAAATATTACAGACCCTAGGCAGTTGCCTAGGCCAAAGTCCGCCCCTGCTACCAGGAGAGTGAACCATCTTACGTGCAAATATAAGGCGCGTTAGCATATGTGCATGATGTGCCTGTTGTTGTCACTATTTCCGTCTGGTCGCATCTAACAACTCGATTCCCAATGAATGGATTTTCATGAAAATTTATATTTGGGCTTTAGAAAAGATATGGTGAACCATTCCAAATTGCATTAAGAGACCAATTGAAATCTGGCAATTATTATATTTATTCTCCCCAACCCCTTCTTTGTGTAATAACTTGGCTCTCAGGGATCGGATTTTCATGAAATTTTATATTTGGCCCTTTCAGAAAGCTTTGTCAAGCCATGCCAAATTTCATTAATATGGGACCAATACAAATCCAACAATTATTATTTATTTTTTCATACATATTACATAGGCAACAATAATTATTATTTATTTTTTCATACATAGGCAATGATAATTATTATTTATTTTTCATACATATTACATAGGCTAACAGTATGTGGTGTAATATAGCAGAAACACTAGATATTATTTTTGTTGCCATCCTCTGGTTGAAGCAATGAATGGGCACTGTGGCAGATACGAAATGTCCCCGGTTCATGCATGAAAGGCGTTTTTTTCTCTCTCCATCTCTCTTTTTTGTTATAAAGAATGAATTATTACTATTTGCTAAAGCATCTGTAATGTAATGCATTGTACATTAACTAAGTTTTTACTGTTTGCTAACCCACCTGAAATGTAAAGCACTGCATATGTTACTCTAACTAGTGAGTTTTATAAACTCATTACCGTAACTCAACTGACCTGTAACCGAAATAAACCTGACTGCCCAGGGGTGAGAGAGTGGTCTCAAATAGAATAAATAAATAATAATATTACCATCAGTTATTTGTGTTATATTATATCTACTAATAAATACCACAATCGGTTTTCAAATATAGCAGCAATGCATCTCTGCTGTATCAATGTGAAGTTTCTTGCAATTTTCCAGATCTATGCAGTTTTTTTTGCCGAACTTGCCCAGGTCAAGTGCTAGTTTTTTGACAATTTTGATTGTTTCTTGAAAACATGCTTCTTAAGGTGTTTACATGTATGTTGCAAGTGGCTCACTTTCCAGGAACCAGTACCTTCGGTTGGTTGTTGTAGGGTTTTAGGTGCATTAGCAAACTTAGGACATATTGTGCCATATATGATGTCTGAAAATTGTGTTCTATGGTTGATTCGCTGTTTTCTGTGAGAAAAAAACCATGCCACCTAGACTGAGACTGACTACCTCATCCGTGTTGTGAAAAAAGAGCCATAAAAATTTCTCACACCATTGATGGAATTTGAACTCAGCTCTTTTCCACCTGGTGTGGGGAAGATGGTGATTACACTAGCTATGCTATCCATGAGTGCACATCAGTAACTTCACACAACTGAAATGAGTCACATAAGTTAATGGGAGTGAGTGCACACAGCAACAGCGTGTCAGGAGTAGTGATTGCTGCTTGCATTAATCTGCCTGCTTAGTGGAATGAATTTTAGTTTAAGCTTGCTGCTGCCAGCATGCCAGGTTGAAGCAGTGGGTATTGCGTTATTTTGTACGCTGATTGGAGAAATGAATAGGTAATATGCTGGTGCAAAGAAAGGAAATGTTCTGTGGTACTTTTTTTGCTGTTTACGGAAGTTTATTTTTTTAATTGATGACCAGCCTTTTTAAAATATAATTAAAAGTTTTTCAAAGTTGGCAACCCAATTTCTATGTGTACATACCATTCAGTTCACGCATACATATTGGCATATGTGATGAATCTGCAGGGCCGTGCAAAGGCACTTGGGGGCCCGGATGCAAAAGGGGTTAAGGGGCCTCGTTTATTTATGTTGAGACTTTAATGGCTCCCTCCATTGGGGTCCCCTAGATCGGGGGCCCTGGTGCTGCATATCCATTTGCCAGTAATGGCAAATGCATAGGCATTTGCCATTACTTTAGTAAACAAAATGCCCCGGTTTCCGCAAATCTTCACTCCTGTAGTTTTTGCAGTTTATGTTAAAAATAAAAATAAAAAAATAACATTTTCGATGAGGATTAATTTTTTATTTGAAGAATTGGAACTTGAAAACATATATTTGCATATTCCCTTCAATTCACATACAAAGATTGCCTAATTTACTGGTTTTAATATTAGCATCAGCATTAGTTGAGGCATACAATGCAAGAAAGCAAGCTTATACAGCATCAGCCAAAAAAAAAAAAAAAAACCTCCCATTTCACCCATCCACTCACTCCAAATGCCTGTCTAGCACAGCCTTAAATTTATTTAAGCTATAAACTTCCACAACAACAGATGGAAGTCTGTTCCAGCAATCAACTATCTTCTAGCTAAAATCAAACTTCCACACATCTATTCTACAACTGCCTTTCCTCAATTTTAATCTATGCCCCCTCAGGTTCATAATCTGAGCAAGAGGAAGAATCTCATCAGCATTGAGCTTGCTCAACCCATTTAAGGCATTATACACCTCAATCAAATCACCTCGCAGGTACCTAGTCTCCAGACACTAAACTTGCAGAACTTAAGCCTTTCTTTGTAAGAGCACCAATTTCTTCTTCTCACCAACCTTGTTGCCCTTCTTTTTACTCGTTCTAGCAACTCGACATCCTTCCTAAAATGAGGCCTTCAGACCTGTACACAGTATTCAAGGTGTGGCCTGATCACGTCCTTGTCCTTGCTTGCAAGCAAAATTCCTATATATCATTGACAAGACTCCATGACCTGTTCTGGCAGCTCGTCTGCACTGTTCAGCAAACTTCATACCTAACTACACAATTACTCCCAGATCTTTTCCATTCTCCACTTTCCTGATAGCTGTACTACACAGTTGATACGTTTCTCCTGGGTCACTGCTACTCAATATGCAGTACTAAACTTTATGTTTCCTAATAAAACCTACCTGGTTGTGAGTTCTGTGAAACAGTAATACCTTGAACTTACGCCAGTAAACTTGTTCCTATGGGTATATAGGGTGTTTGCACATAGAATGCAAGTGGCCTGATTTTCAGGAATCATATAACAATGGGAGCACACACAGTGTGCTTCCATTAACTTATGTGATTAAGCTTGCTGGTTGTCAGTGGCTGAAGAAGTGGATATTGTGTTGATTTCTGTGCACTAACTGTTCTGGAGGAATGAATGGGCATGGCGGATGCACAGAAAAACAAGTCCTTAAGTATGATGTAGATGAGTGATCAACATAGAATTTCAGTAGCATGCATGTTTGAGTTGCCAGTTTAGCATTAGCATTAGTACAGGCATACGATGCAAGAAAGCAAGCTTATGCAGCATCAGCCAGGGGAAAAAAAACCGCTCCCATTTCACCTCTCCATTCATTCCAAATACCTGTCTAGCTCAGTCTTAAATTTATTTCGCCTATCAACTTCCACAACAAAAGATGGAAGTCTGTTCCACCAATCAACTACCCGTTGGCTAAAGGCAAACTTCCGCACATCTATCCTACAACTGTCTTTACTCAATTTGAATTTATGCCCTGTCAGGTGATTATTCTGAGCAAGAGGATGCCCTGTCAGATGATTATTCTGAGCAAGAGGATGCCCTGTCAGGTGATTATGCTGAGCAAGAGGATTATTCTGATCAACAGTTTTACTACCTCTAGTTTCCTCCTGAACATGCTGATGTAGAAAACAATAATCCAATAAAACCACAAAAGCCTTGCAAGTGTGTGAGTAACCAACCCACAAATTCCAGTCAATATCCGGGAAATTAAAATCCCCCATTATAAGACTCCGATTTTCTGGCCCACTCTATTTTCCTGTATAGTTTTTTATTATACTCATCAGAGTCATTAGGCCTATAACACACTCCTACTCTCAATTTTTATCTCCCACTGCTTATGTCACACCAAATTGACTCGACACTGCACTGTCCAGCCATGTCGACTGGCTGCACTTCCTTGGATTTTTTGTGTTTCTTAACTAATAGTATAACCCCTCCTATGCTGTCTATCCTTCCTGTACACATCTTACTCCCCAAATTCCAGTTCTACATTCCTTATATTTGTGTGACACCACATCTCTGATATTCCAACAATATCTGCCTTGATGTTTTGACCAACATCTCAAATCCATCAAATTTATTTACCAAACTCCTAGCATTGGTGTACATGCACCTGTTCCTATTCTTAGCTACCCTAACACAACCCATGTGTTTACTTGTACTGCAATGATTTCCAGTAGTCTCTGAAATCCCCTGCATCTTGTTTTCCAGGCTGCTGCTCATTCCAATAGAAGTGCAAGAATCACTTTCACCTCTGCCAGCGGCTACTGTTAATCTACTAGTCTGTGTATCACCCCAAGCTAGCAGTTTTCCGACCCACCGAACACTGCCTCGATAGCATCAGCAAATATTCTTGCACCCTTTCTATTTAAGTGTATCCCATCCCTGTAGAAGCAGTCTCTCCTGTTATCAAGCACAGACCAGACTGAGAAAAATTCTACCCCACGAGTCTTGCACAATCTCTCCAGGGCCGAATTAATCGACAAAGCTCTCATCATATACTTCCTCCTATCGTGTCTGGGCAGAATTGTATACACTTTCAAATTCAATCCTAATTCACGGCTTTTTTTCAACAGTGACCTGTACTTTTTGAGTAATTCCACTGGTCTCTTACTCTTAATATCATTAGTGCCAATGTGTACAACAATATAACCTTTTGTGCCCTTAAAAATGATATCTGCTCTACAACGTCATCAACCTTTGCCCCCTGGCAGACATACTCTGGTCTGTTCCACCTATCCTTTTTACACAATATGTTCCCCTTTTCCCTGATAGTAGAGTGACCGACAACTACTAGTTCCTGTGGGACCAGTGCATTCTGCCTTGGGGGTTGCCACTATGTTACATTGTTCAAGCTCACATGACTGCTAAATACGGGTTGGTTGTATTCATTGTTAAAAATGGCCTCTTTTATGCTCCTTTGACTTAAGTAGACATGTTAGAGTATAAACAGAATATCTTTTTTCTACATTGTGCAGAAGGATACAACTGTACTACATGCAGGTATTTGGGACAGCTGTCATATATATCCATTATTTTGAAGAAAGAAACGAGATGGTGCATTAGTCTATTGGGCTACTCAGGTGCAAAAATTTCCTTGGATTGGAGAAACATCAATGTATCTCTAATCCATAAAAATGGTAATAAGCTGAAAATGGGTGCTTGTGGACTTCAGTTGTAGAGTAAATTGTGGAAACACATTAAGTTGGAATGGTATTCTCAGGGAAACACAATGTGTTTTTGTAAAGAGAAATTCTTATTTAACTAATCGGATAAAGTATTACGTAGTATCACTCATGAATTGAATACAGGAAATAACTCTGATATTGTTTATAACTTTAGCAAAGAATTCAACTTGACCCACATGAGAAGTTATAAGCTGGACTTATTACAATCACCAGTAAGATCCTTTGGTGGATTACAGGATAGCTACACATCAGGAGGAAAATGGTTCTGATTAATGGGTTCTCTTTAGAATGGTTTAGGGTTAGAAATGAAGGTTCCTTAGGGATTTGTGTGAGATCTGCTTCTTTTTCTAGTTTTCTTAAATGACACTGACGATTGAATGCAGGATGCAATGCCAAAATTTTGATGAGGAGATTTGTGGTTAATGGCCAGTGCTAGATGGCTACTCTTTCATGGCTATTTGAATAGGCTGCAGCTGTGTTGTAATTCTGAAAAATGAAAGTTTCACACAGGTGTAACAATTCCAAAATAACTTATACACTTAGAGGACTAAATTAAAAGCAGTAGAGGAATAGAGGAGAAAGTAAGTTAATAGTTTTAAAGTAAGTTTATAATCCAAGAAGACATGAAGTTGTACAGACAGGTGACAAGGAGGGTGCTATAGCATAAGCATACCCATGAGGAGGGTATGGAAGCCTAAGCCTTAAGTCTCCAAGATCATTTTATTTTATGTAATTGTACTGTCACGTGTTGCAAAAGCTACTGATGTAGAATTTATGAGCTACCCCTTCTCCCCCACTCCAAAAAAATTTCGGAGTCCATCATAGAAAGTGGTTACAGTTCTACAGTGTGTCTGAAAAATATTTTCACATATTTTAGGAAATAAAAAAAATTAATTAAAAACTTCAACAATTTCTTGAGGGAAAGATATACATTCGAATTAATTAATTCAAATAAGAGATTAATTGACACTGCACTCAATGTAAATTTTAAAGGCGAAAAATAATCAAGTTTATTGAAACATGGAAAAATAAAGCTTTATAGAAAACATTCCAGTAACCCAACCATTCAGAGGCCAATTTTGACTTTTATTATTATTAACCATATGTTGCACGGAAGCCTGAGGCTTATGCTGCACCAGCCAAAACAAAAAAAATTCCCGAGTTACCCTGAGAGAGAGAGAGAAAGAAAAAGTAGAAAGGAACCACCAAGAAAGAGAAAAATTATGATGTCCAGCTCAGGACCCTGGGTGTGCCAAGCCCACACTCACCAGATGTGAGCCCCTGGAGACTTGAATGATTTGGTTGACTTTTGATTATTGAAATTGGCTATTGACTCAATTGACTTTTGTTTCTAAATGGTTGGATTATTGGAGTGTTTTCTGTGTCAAGTTTTCTTTACAGTTTGTTTCAATAAACTTGATAATATTTTGCCTTTACAATTTACATGGAGTGCAGTGTTGTTTAATCTCTTTGAGAATTACTGTACTTCAAAAACAATTATTATTGAGTGCTTAGAAAAGCAATAGTTTGTGAGACATGCCGATATCCAAATTGTCCACTATTTGCTTTTAGGTATTGTTGTTTGTAGTGGTGAACAACTGAATGACAAGTCTTCAGTGTAACTGCTGGGACAGCTTCACATGCTTGTTTAGTTTCATAGCTTAACTGTTGAAGTGTGTCTGGTTTTCTACCACACACCACACTGTACTGAGTGATCATTGAATTATGATCACCTAATTAATACTGTGTTGGGCCACTGTTTGCACAGATAACAGCTGCTATTTGCCTAGGCACTGACTCCCAGGGGCAGACTGGCCATAAGATTTACCGGGGAAACCCCAGTGGGCCAGAGGCCGGTGTGATTTTGGCTATAAGCAATATGGCCATAAACAGTAGTATGAGGCTGATACAAGTTTTCCCCGGGAAGAATTTTTGACCCAGTCTGCCTCTGCTGACTTCACTAGATGTCTTAAAATATCCTTAGGGATCCACAGCCATACTGCCTGCAAGCCTTTCCACAGCGTTGCAGTAGATGACAGTTAAATGTCCATACGCCTCACTTTGTTCCAAAATGTCCCACAGGTGTTCAATTGGATTGAGATCCAGCGAATTTGGAGGCCAGTTAAGATGGTATCTTCATTGTGTTCCTTGAACACAACTTTTGCATGGTGTGGATCTGATGACACAGCACATTATTGTCTTGGAAGATCCCATTTCTGTCTGGGGAAAAAAAATGCAACATGGCAGTGTGCACACGGTCTTCTTAATAGCTGCCAGTAGACCTCACCAGTGAAACATTGGTCCATATACACCAAGGGTCCTAGTTTTTGCCAGCAAAAGATGCCTCATATTAAGCAACCATCGCCACCTGCCTGGATAGCGGGCACCATGCACAACAGACCGACATACTCATGTTGCTTACGCCACACTTGAAGGCGTCTGTCGGCGCATTGCACCAGGTATTTCACTCATCTGACCAGCACATTTGTTTTCAGTCCTCCAGTGTCCAACCAGTATGTTGTTGACATCCCAGCATTTGCTGTTGAAAGTTATCAGTGGTGAGGAGAGAGAGCGTTCCTATGGCTTAGTGCGCAGCTCATCGTCATTTGGGATATTGTTCTTGCATTCTGCATATTGTGTTGCAATGCCAACTGTTGAACAAGGACTTGCCGTTGAGCTTGTACAGTATGCTGCACCCTTTGCTCGTGACACATTCACCTCCCATAATCCTTTACAGTCCTGTTTATGAGAGGTGGGTTGAACTGTTCGACACCATTCTTTGTACACCTTAAACATAGTGGACTGTGAGAAACCGACAAGACATGCTGTTTCTGATATGGAAGCGCCCAATGAACTTCCACAATTATTCCATTTTGAAACTGTAATATTTTTACTACATCTCATCACTGCTACTCTATCACTTTGACTTGCACAACCAGATGCAAATTACCACTGCTCTATCATACAGATGGCTGGATTTCCCATTAGGCACCACAGACACAGTGCCTAGGGCCTATGAAGGGAGGCAAAAATTAAAAAATAAAACAACAGTTCACTCTTTTCACTGCGACTAATGAAAAACGAGTTGAGAAAACATGTGCACAGTCTGCTCTGGAAGCTTCAATTCAATATGCATATGGTAGGAACTGGATGCAAAAAATAATTTTGATATCATATACGTCCTCGTATAACATGATAGTTGTGTTCCTAGAAACCCTCGTGCAATGGAAAATTGTGCAATATAAATAACAGACCGTTTGGGAAAAATAGGGTTAGGTGCTGACCACCCAAGATTGGACACACATTTGAAACCAAAATATTACCAAACACAATAAATAATCGTAATAAAACACTTATACAGTTGAAAAATGTAAAATTAATAATTTAATCATTTAAATTTAGATTCCTACCTTAAAAATAAACGGACAGTTTGAGGGAAAAGATTGAAGCAGCGAATTATGGGGAAAGTGGTGGCAGGTTGTCGTCATTATCGGAATTGGGAGGTGAAGGAGATGCAGATGAGGACTTTGGATGGAATGTGGTCATGCCAGAACTATAGGGCTGTGGCTCATTTTCTGTCTCTTTCTTGGGTGTTTTCATAAAAAAGACACCTAGTTTCTGTTGTTTCGGAATCTTCCTTCTTTCATAAAGCAGCTGCAAAGCAGATTTAATTGTATGAAGTGCGCTTCTGCTTCTTTCTGCATTATAATCGTTATCTTCTAGCCATTGCATACTTTTCTCAAATGAATTTAAAACTGAAAACTCTGAGTAGAAAGCTGTTTTATGGTGGCGTTCCGGCATTCAACTTCATCGTCTTCCTCAACTTCCATCTGCCCTCCAACAACAAGCTGTTGCAGTTCTTCAGTTGAAAGTTCTTCTTCATGAGACTAAAGCAACTCTTCTAAATCGTCTTCCTCCAATTCTTCAAAGTCAACCTGCTTTGCGAGGGCAACACAATATGCTTTTAATTTAGGAAGCTCGTTTACAGGATCAAAGCCTTTAAAATCACGAATAAAATCTGATAAAAGAGGCTGCCAAACGCTATGTAAGCATTCTTTTGTCACTTCGTTCCAAGCCTTCACAATTATGTAAATTGCATTCTTTATGTTGAATCGCTTCCAGAAGTCTTTAACTGTTGGTGCATTTTCCCCCTCTGTTTCTGCTACCAACATCTTAAATGTGTCATTATCGGAATTGGGAGGTGAAGGAGATCTTGTGTAATAGTGTCTAAAAGCAGCAATTATTCCTTGGTGAAGTGGCTGGATAAGAGATGTTGTGTTAGGGGGTAAAAACAGGATTTTGATGTTTGGTGACAGTTCAGCAAGGGTTGGAGGGTGATTTGGTGCATTGTGCAAAACAATTAAAATCTTACACCAAAGTCCAAATTTTTCTTTCTGCAGTAGTTTTGAAACACATCCTCAAACACATCTAGTAGAAGATCAATGAAGATCTGCCCTGCCATCCACCTTCTTCTGCTGTTCCTAAAGTAAACACCCAGGGTGCTCCTTACGATCCCTTTTAATGCTCATGGATTGGCTGTATGATAAACAACAGGCTTCAGTTTCAAGTTACCACTTGCATTTGCTCCTTAGCAGCTTTGAAGCCTGGAGCTCATGCTTCCTCTTTTGAGATATATGTTTGTGATGGCATTTTTTTCCAATACAATCTGGTTTCATCGAAGTTGAAAATTTGGTCCAGTGTATAGTCCTCTTCCTCGACTAGTTTTTTCAGTATCAGCAGAAATGCCTTTTCTGCTGCTTCATCTGCACTCACAGCTTCACCTGATAATTTCACATTATGGAAAGTGTGATGTTTCCTGAAATTGCCACAACTAACAGTAAAGGGGGGGGTGCTTCTTGAGGGTTTTCAGCTTTATTTCTGAGGTCTTCAAATATTGCCAATGCCTTTACTTTTGTCGTAAGCAAACTTGTTCCTGATCTCTTCTTTTTTTGATCTTCTATCCAAACAGATAAAAGACGTTCTATCTCTTCCAATTTTTTGTCTTGATCTAATAGATTTTGTTATACTTTGAGTTGTTCCTGCTATGAAAGTGGCTTTTATTTTTTCTGCATTCTTTCTAATTGTTCTCAGTGTTCCCTCATTTAGGTCTCTAGCACACACAATATCACATATTCTTTCATTCTGCTCAAAGTGTTTCACAATTTCATATGTTTATTCTATTGATATTGTTTTTCTTTTTCTCTCTTAACCTATAGTATTTTCACCAGAACACTTCCTTTTCACACCTTTTTACTAATTTTTTTCAGAATAGAGCACAAGTATAAAAATAACAAAAATGAGGAGGTAAGCTTGATACACATAAACGCACATCGAACAAGTAGCAACTGAATAAACAATGCAGCGCCCATGCAGAAACTGAATAAACAATGCAATAAAGGCGGAAACACACTATGCTCATCACATTTTACATGCTTATGTTTTAATAAAGCACATTTCTTTAGGTCACTACCATAAAACAATAAAAACAATTTGCAGTTTCCGGTTTATTGGAGTCTGTTATAAATGGGTAGTAAAAGTCAATCTAATTACATTTGCGATAATACCGATAGCTGGAATTCTGTGGGTTTTTATGTTATTATTTGAAATGTGTTTCTCCTTCCATGAAATCTTCAATCGTTAAAAACAAATTTTCAGAACCTTCTCTTCATTCCTACTATGTTGTGTTCGGTTGGGGTGATTCCGGCGTGTTCGACTGCCATCTCTTGTGAACACAAAGGCGAATCGTGCATAAGCAAATTCAGTTCGTGTTATATGTGACATCGTTTCCCTATTTATAAATCGTGTATGATCAAATTCGTGTAGTGTAAACACGCGTTATACAAGGACTGACTGTACTTGGATTTCAGGAAAGTTTTTGATACTGTTGCACAGGAAGACTACTGTACAAATTGGAGCAGTATGGCATTAAGGGCAAGTTGCTACAATGGATAAAAGGATGGTTGAGTGGGAGAAGACAGACAGTGGTAATCAATGGATACTGTTCTACATGGACTAATGTTATTAGTTGTGTCCCTCACGGTTCGGTGTTGGGCCCATTGTTGTTTTGTTTATTTATCAATGATATTGATGAAGGTATATCGGGCTTAATGTCCAAGTTTGTAGATGATACAAAGGTTGACAGGGTGTTTAATAACAGTAACGACAGTATGCTGCTGCAACAGGATCTGGAAAACTTGAGCAGATGGGCTGAAAGTTGGCAACTGAAATTTAACATTGACAAATGAAAAGTACTGCATATAGGTAGCAGCAACTCCAGAGTAACATACCAACTGTGTACTACTACACCCAGGGTAGAGAAGAATGAAAAAAGACCTGGGAGTAATTGTGCAGTCAGATATGAGGTTTTCTGAGCAGTGCAGATGGTCTTCAAGAGTAGCTCATGGGGTCTTGTCAATGATATACAGGAATTTTTCTAGCAGCCATAAGGAGGTCATTATCCTTTTGTTTAAGGTAATGGTCAGGCCACACCTTGAGTACTGCATACAGGTCTGGAGGTCTCATTTTAGGAAAGATGTAGAGCTGCTGGAAAGATTACAGAGAAGGGCAACAAGATTGGTGAGTAGAACAAAGGGTTGCTGTTACCAAGAAAGGCTTGAGTTCTGCAAATTGCAGCATCTGGAGACTAGGCACCTGTGAGCTGATCTGATTGAGGTGTATAAGGCATTGAATGGTTTGTGCAAGCTGAATGCTGATGGAATTCTTCCTCTTTCTCAGATTACGTAACTGAGGAGGGCATAAATTCAAATTGAAGAAAGACAGTTGTAGAATAGATGTGTAGAAATTTGCCTTTAGCCAGCGGGTAATTGATTGCTGGAACAAACTGTCCTCTGTTGTTGTGGAAGTTGATAGCTTAAATAATAAATTCAAGGCAGAACTAGACAAACATTTGGAACGAATGGATCAGTGAAATGGGAAGGATTTTTTTATTTTTTTATTTGCTGATGCTGTATAAGCTTGCTTTCTTGCATCATGTGCCTCTACTAATGCTATCTAGTGACTGTTCTCAAAATTAGAATTGAAGTGATTGTCACTCTGTTAGTTGAGGTGGTTTATCATTTATTATACTTGAAACTTGAGTAGTGTTAATTGACACAATTCGCAGTCAAAGTGTTAAAATACAAGAAACATTTTACCCCTCCTTTTTTTAGCACATTTCAAAATAAAAGTGCCTAGCTCGTACAAATACCAGAATCCAGCATTGCATGCAAAGCTGTTTGGCTTTTTATACTGTGTGCTATGTGGCATAGTGCATTATGGATGGGGTGGTCATAATTCAGTGATCACTGTGTATATATTCTTCAAGTAAATACTGTATGATAGATATAGAAGTTGAGTGGGGTTAAATCAGGTGAACGTGGGGAGTACTCAACATTTCCTCATCAGCATATCCCTTGGTCTAAATTGATTATCAAGATCAGCTCTCACACCACAATTATAATGTAGGTGTATCCTGTCCTGTTGGTAGTAAACCACTTCGTCCCCTTACAGCTGGCATGCACAATAAATACATTAAGCATATGGAAGTTCGTATCATTGAAAAACGATACGAACTTCCTTGAAAAAAATAATGTTCAACAATACCCTTAGGTTAGACATCTCACCAGACTGGTTTTAATCCCTGGTAAAATTACTGCCTCCTCCAAATGAGTGACAGGGTTATCAGGAGACTAATACAAACAGTTTTGTCAGCTTGCTGCGCCACAGATCTTTAATGTTGCCTTATCTTACCAAACAATCTTGCACTCTTGTTCATCTTCTCTTTAACCATTCGACTTAGCAATAGAGATCACCTTCATTCATATCTGTAGCAGTCTTTACACATAATATTTCTACTTAGCTCTTTTGAAAATGTGGTGTATGTTTTCTTTTCTGATTCTAGTCTAACAACCAGCTTGCCTTACAAAGTTTTATGAAAATTGTGCAAATTGCTGCAGCAGCATATTATAATTTTCCTCACCCATTGATAAATCTTGCCTAGTACCATACCTCTCAAATTTATTTTGAATTCTTGATATCATTCTTCGTGATGGTGGTTTTTATGACAAATTTTTACACTTTGTATTTCACATCCATTCTTGGATTTCCGATACCACTTTAAAATTGCTTTGCTTTTTGCGACTGTTAAACACCCAGCTGTAATGATGTTTACATTTTACATTATGGGCATTATTTCACTTTTGTTTCAACAAGTAATGCCATCTTTTATCAGAAAAAATATAATAATGAGAGATGAAAAAAATTTAAGTTCATCCATAAATACCTATTTATGATCTAAATGCAAGCTTTTTGAAAAATGTCAGCAGATGAGCAGTTTGTCTAGAAAGATTGACAATATGGTGCCTGTTTTCTGAAAGGCTTTGAATATGTGTGCTATAGAACTTGATAACTAAATATCTTGGAGGGGACAGTAAAATTAATAAAGACACATTTTCACAATACTAAATGATGCTTTAATGAGGAGGCATAAATTCAAACTTAGAGGAAAGATAAAAGATTGAAGGAAATTTTCCTTTAGTGAATGACTTATTTACCTATGTATTTTTCTACATAACTATATATTTTATTTATCTATAATAAATATTTTATTTATTAATTATTATTTTTTTGCTGATGCAACAAAAACCTGGTTTTTTTGTCCTGATTTTGCAGATATTAATACTAATAATTTAATTAATATCAAAATTAATCAATTTAGTCACTGTTAATTAAATTATAATTATATTATGATATTACTTATTTTTTTTATTAAATCATTAGTTAGTAGTTGAAATTAATTCAATTATTAAATATTACTTTAATGAAATTAATGAAAATCAAAGGCACATTTCTTTGCTATAGGCATTAAAACTCCTGGTAATATAGTATCATGCTTGTTCTGTAAATCATGATGCAGAATAAAAGAAATAAGTTACCATAGTGGTTTCTGAATTGGTCAATCATAACCTCATAAAAAGATTTTTTGTATATACAGGGTGTCTCAAAAATACACGGCATAACTTCAGGAATGAGTTCCTCATATGTAGACAATAAAAATATTTTATATCAACATAGATCCGGAAATGCTTGGTTTCCGAGTTTTGAAGGTCAAATTACTATAAGGTGATGTGAACAGTATGACACAACTGTTCATATCACCTTATAGTAATTGTTCAAAATGTCCACCTTCTGCCTCACATCGACGTCTCATGGACTCGCGAAGGCGATGCCAAATTCCTGGCGTGTTTCATATTGTCTCACAGCCTGCCACAATTCGATTGCGGAGAGATTCCACATCAGCTACCGGAGTCGAATACACCAATGACTTTAAATGGCTCCACAAGAAGAAATCTAGTGGGTTTAAATCAGTGAGCATGGAGGCCAGGCAGTTGGTCCACCTCTACGTATCCACCGACCAGGAAACCTTCGATTCAGGTAATCGGGCTAAGTGGCTGAAA
Source organism: Mastigoproctus giganteus (assembly GCF_048544385.1). NCBI lineage: Eukaryota > Metazoa > Arthropoda > Arachnida > Uropygi > Thelyphonidae > Mastigoproctus > Mastigoproctus giganteus. The sequence continues at coordinate 152,045,362 of NC_143581.1, read as the reverse complement.
TGTGCGGGAGCGCCATAGTGCATGAAGTGTGCTTGTTGATGAATTATCAGTGGCGTGTCGTCCAAGAAATCAGGCATGTTGTTTTCCAGAAAGTTTCTGTATGCCTGCCCTGTGAGTTTGTTTGGAAGTACATGGGTCCCAAATAACTTATCACCAAAAACACCTACCCAGATGTTGAGGCTGAACCGCTGTTAGTGATTTGATGGAAGAATTGCATGTGGGTTTTCCTCAGCCCATACATGCTGGTTGTGAAAGTTTTGGATTCCGTCTCTTGTGAACTGTGCTTCATCTGTGAATATCACTAAGGCAGGAAAGTGAGGAGTTGTACCACACTGCTGCAAGAACCACTGGCAGAACATTACTCGTGCAGGGTAATCTGCTGGTGACAAGGCCTGTACCCATTGCAGATGGTAAGGATACAGTTGGTGTTCTCGCAACGCTCTCCAAATAGTCGAACGTTGAACAGCCAGTTGCATTGCTATTCTGCGTGTGCTGATTCCAGGAGTGGTATGCACAACATCCAAAATCTCCTCTTCTTCTTCTTCAGGAGTCATAGATCTTGGTTGTCCACTGTTGGCAGCACGAGGTGTAAAGGTCCCATGTTCACAAAGGCGGCGATGGATACCTTCAAACATTTTCTTCTGGACATCTTCGTTCTGGGAACCTTTTGTGGTACAAACGACAAGCCTCCAGAGCATTGCCGTCTGCCAAACCATACATAAAGTGCATATCCACTTGCTCCTGATTTGAGTACATGGTTGGAATGGAAAACCACCAGATTCTGTCAGTACCTTGTGATTGAAGAAAATCACCTGCGGGAGATAAGACATTCCGGTTAATAACTCGGGAACCAAAAATTTCTGGAACTATGTTGATATAAAATATTTTTAATGTCTACATATGAGGAACTCATTCCTGAAGTTATGCCATGTATTTTTGAGACACCCTGTATATTCCATTCCAGACTCGCTTCTGTTCTGAATTTTGTCATATATCATCAATACCTGTAATCTTGTTATTACTTTTTCTCATACTGCAAGATTCTAATATTACATAAAACATATTTGTAAGCAAAGATGACAAAAAAAATTAGTTTCATCAAATAGTATACCAGCTTCTTTTGGACTCTTTTCAAAAACCTATATACTATGCTTATTCTTCCTCTGTTAGAGAGTGCATGATCAGTTTGATCACTTTACTCTCTACTCATAGAACACCAGGAAGAAACACCTCTCAGACAATCCAGTTATGATAACTGGCTTTTTAGGTTTTGTATCAATGGGGGTCTATCCATGAGAATGTGAAAAATGCACTGAAATTAATGTGGGGGGAGGTAGAACCACATTACTAGTAACAACACACTTATCTCTGGAGAAGTGTTATATATTAGTACAGCAATACCAGAGAAACTCAGGATAGCCTAACATTATGAAATATTAATGCCATTATGTTAACATTATCTTAATTTGAACAAGCCATTGCTTGTTTTGTTTATCAATCTTTTGTGAGCTCAAACAGCATAGAAAATTTAGATCATAGGCCATCACTTACAACCTAAATTTTTGCTCCTCATTGTTCGGCCTTCTTTATGCTTATGAAATATGAAAATTTTTGGTGTAATATAATTTTTTACAATTAATGTACTCCATAAATTATAAAGGGGATCCTTTTTTACGTGCGTTGTTCAAGTAAAGAGGTAGTAGATATTATTTATTATTATTTATTTCATGGCATAGTTTGATTCCCTTGTGCACAGGAAATTTCTTGGCTCTTTTGTCTGATTTTTTTTATCCCTACAGGGCTGATATGGAAAATGTGAAAATTCCATATGAACTGAGCTGTGGGTCAGTTATAAATGAAAAATTGTCAAAATATTATAGGAGATCAGAAAGTGGCAGATGTAAAGGACAATAGGTAATTAGAGTACTCACCTCAACCATGCTCGATGGACAGACATGAAAACGTTGAATAATCCTAATGTCTTATTTACTGCCTGTTAAAAAATTACATTATAGTATTGGATGTGCTAAAAGGCGAGAATCTCATCAAATACTCATAAATCTTTAAACTTGATTTAGTCTGCCTCTAGTTTATATTTTTTGATATTTGTACTATTGTTTATTATTATTTTTGTTAATTCTTTACTGCAGATTTGTGGACAGTGGGTACAATTGTGCACAAAAACTACTCAAGGTGTAGATGCAAGGAATTTAACAAGATCATGAACACACATTAAAAAGAAGGTATTCCATTTTATGAAATAATTGATAAATATAATCTATATTATATAAAAATAATCTATATTATACATAACTCTTCTCTTTGACTGAAGGTGAAAGTGTGGTAAAGAGTAAAAGATAAAATTTTAAAAGACTACAAATTATTCCCAAAAGAAGTGTACACTTTCTTTTTAAAAAAATAATTCTCTCAAAAGTGCACACAACTACAGCACAATGTTACTAGATGTTTGTTATACTGTAAAAATTAGACCTTGTACTAATTCAGTATAAAGACTGTCAAGCCATGAATTTGGTTTGAATCTTGCAGATCGCAGAAAACTTTTTATATCTTCTTGTGTTATTTAAAATTATCAATGCATATTATAATTGAGAATTAATACAATCTATAAATTTTAATTGCCTTCAAAGAGAAAATAAGAAAGGGCATTAGTTAAATTATACAATTCTAAATGCTGACCGGGCTAGCTGGGTGGGTAAAGTGCCTGCCTGGCAACCCAAAGGTTGCGGGTTCGAATCCCACCTTGGGCTTGGATCAAAGTACTGCAAAAACCTTGGGAGGTGCATTATGGTCACAGAAGCTGATGCACCAACAACAACCAAAAAAAAAAAAACCAGTTCTAAATCTAAGTATTTCTGTCATCAGTTTTTAATAGTGTAAAGGGATTATCTAATCAGGAGACTTGGATTTATTTGAAGGCTTAAATAATTAAATATATTTTTATTAAAAGTTTTTAGTAATTGAGTTTTTATTTTTGCTTCACTTTGCATTAGCAATAGTAGAGGCATATAATGCAAGAAAGCAAGATTATACAGCATCAGCCAAAAAAAAAAAAAAAACCTTTCCCATTTCACTGATCCATTCATTCCAAATGTTTGCCTTGAATTTATTTAAGCTATCAACTTCCACAACAACAGATGGCAGTTTGTTCCAGCAATCAACTACCCACTGGCTAAGGGCAAATTTCTGCACATCTATTGTACAACTGTCTTTCTTCGATTTGAATTTATGCCCCACCTCAGTTATGTAATCTGAGCAAGAGGAAGAATTCCATCAGCATCGAGCTTGCTCAAACCATTCAATGCCTTATACATCTCAATCAGATCAGCTCACAGGTGCCTAGTCTCCAGATGTTGCAATATGCAGAACATAAGCCTTTCTTGGTAACAGCAACCCTTTGTTCCACTCACCAATCTCGTGCCCTTCTCTGTACTCTTTCCAGCAGCTCTACATCTTTCCTAAAATGAGGCCTCCAGACCTGTATGTAGTACTCAAAGTGTGGCCTGACCATTACCTTAAACAAGGGGATAATGATCTCCTTATCACTGCTAGAAAAATTCCTGTATATCATTGGCAAGACCCGATGAGCTACTCTTGCAGCCCATCTGCACTGCTCAGAAAACTTCATATCTGACTGCACAATTACCCCAGGTCTTTTTCATTCTCCACTACTCTGAGTGTAGTAGTGTACAGTTGGTATGTTACTCTGGGGGTTGCTTCTACCCATATGCAGTACTTTGCATTTATCAATGTTAAATTTCAGTTACCAACTTTCAACCCATCTGCTCTAGTTTTCTAGATCCTGCTGTAGTAGCGTACTGTCATTAACAACCCTACCAACCTTCCTATCGTCTACAAACTTGGACATTAAGCCTGATATACCTTCATCAATATCATTGATAAATACAGAAAAGAACAATGGGCCCAACAGGGAACCCTGGGTGACTCCACTAATAACACTAGTCCATGAAGAGCAGTGTCCATTGCTTACCACTCCCTGTTGTTTTCCCCTCAGCCATCCCTTTATCCATAGCAGGAACGTGCGTTAATACCGTACTGTCACAATTTGTACAGTAGTCTTCCGTGTGCAACAGTGTCAAAAGCTTTCCTAAAATCCAAGTATATGATATCAAAATTATTTTTTGCATACAGTTCCTTTGTGACCATATCATATTATCCCATAAAATTGGTCAGACAAGACTTCTTCTTAAGAAACCCATGCTGTGACTGAACTATAACTGTGGTCTTGTGTAGATGATCTTGCAGTGCTTCTTTAACCTGTGACTCCATTATTTTCCCTAGAACAGAAGTTAAACTAACAGGTCTGTAATTACTCCTTTCCCTCTTTGTGAATTGTGGATACATTTGCACATCTCCAGTCTGTGGGGACCTTCCCTGAGTCTAAGGATGATCTCATAATTATTGCTAAGGATTTGTTTACTTAGTTTGCCACCTGCAGTGAAGCTCAATTCTTCCTACTTTTAATAATATTGTTTAAATATAAGATACCGTATTTCCCGATGTATAAGATGCACCTTAATTTTGGGGCCCGAAATTTGAAAAAAAAAAATGTATTACATAAAGTTTTGAACTCAAGTTTTATTCATCATAAAATTCATACAACTCCTCATCACTGTCAAAACTCCCATCCATTAGCTTGTCCTCATCTATGTCTGATGACAAATCACTGTCTTCATATATTGCCTTGTCCTCAGCTCCATCTATGGCATTTGAAATGCCACACTTCTTAAATGACTTGACAACAATCTCAATCTTGATGTTATCCCAGGATCTTTTCACCCAGGTACAAACGTCTCCTGTAGTTGGTTTCTTTACTCTTCCTGCTGGTGTCAAATTGTCCCCAGAAGAGTTCATCCATTGGTTCCATTCGTCTCTCGTGGCAGCTTTGAAGGATTTGTTAATGCTGACATCAAGTGGTTGGAGCTGGGATGTCAAGCCTCCAAATATGACGGCAAGTTTTCTTTTTTGCTCTGCAGCAATCTTCTTTGTGTTTTAAGTTGTGTATGCCCTGAACTGATCAAGCACCAATAGGGCAGGTTTGCATAAGAGCCCACCTGGTCTCCTGCTCCAAACTTTCTCAAACCAGATCTTCATCCCATCCTGATCCATCCAACCCTTGTCATGAACGTGGACAATCACTCCTCGAGGAATGTCTTCTTTTGGCATTGTGTTTTGCATTTGAAAATCAGCATAGGAGGCAGCTTGGGTCCGTCAGCACAAGCTAGAACAACTGTATAATGGCTCTTTTCATGTCCACTTGTCTTCACAGTTACAGTTTTCACCCCCTTCTTATCAACAGTTCTGTTACTTGGGACATCAAATTGAAGGGGGACTTTGTCCATATTTGCAATCTGTCCCAACTCAAATTGATGTGTCTTCCAATATTGAATGACAAAATGATGAAATTCAAGGACCTTCTGCTCATAGCTTACAGGCATCTTTTGGGCAAGTCTGGTGTGTGTACGCATGCTCAGTCCATTCCGTTTCATGAACCTGAAGCACCAATTGTGTCCTCCTTTGAAATCAGTAACTTCTTTTTCATCAGCAATTCTTCTTGCCTCATGCTGAACCATCTTTGTGGACACAGGAATTCCAATTGCCCTTTGCTCTTCAATTCCCTCTCTAAATCAGGCCATTTTGGTGACTTGCCTCTCATGGCCTTCTGCCGTGACATTTTCAGTAGGATTTCTTCTTCCCGTGGCCAATCTTGGATTGTTTTCTCAGTTGGAGGAGGACCAAACTTAGCAGCTGCACGATTTCCATTCACTTTTGCAAACTGGATCACTTTTAACTTGAATTTAGCACTGTATGAAAATCTTTTCTGAGCCATTTCTGGGCAGAACGTGACCTAATACGGGTAACAAGTGCAAAGACAACAAGTGCAAAATGAAAGTAAAAAAATTTACAACTGTATAAGACACACCCAGTTTTTAGACCCTAAATTTTTCGAAAAAGGGTGCATCTTATACATAGGGAAATACAGTAACTTTTCATACCTTTTTATAGGAAATTTTTTCACCGGATGCTCGCATCAAATTTATCTGGTTAATACATAGTATGAAAGATCTAAGTTTATAATGCAATATTATCCATACTAAAAGATAGTTAATTTATACAGGTTTCATAAAACTAATCTTGCATTGAGTTCCCAATGTCTACTTGCTGCCACAAAGGAAGAGCAAAGCTTAGCTGATCAAACCACCTAAAACTAAACCCACCAGCAATAACAGACTGGAAATTAACTGCAATTGTCAAACTATGTTAAAATATTCTAGACTAAACTTCTTTATACGTGATTAGGTTATTTCAGTTACAAACCGTGCTCACAAGAAGCAAAGTGATGCATTTAATAATACCCACTGTCTTATAAATCAAATTGAATTGAATTTAAAATTAGTGTATGGCAACAAGATTATTTTTGTTAACCAATGTGAATATTGCTATTCACACATGCATGTAAAGGTCCACAAGTCCGAAATGATGTATGGTCTCCGTACATTTATAGAATTGAAGTTTAACTTCATTTCAAGTGTTTTGGCTATTAAGAGTTTTCTGTATTCATTCTGTCTGTTAATTACTTTTAGCCTCTTTAAAAAGAATTTCTTTTTGAACGAAAATTGCGGGTACTGGTCCCCAGGAGGAGGCGGGTCCAGACAATATGAATTGATTTTGTGGGGACAGGCCCAGTCTCGATTTTGTGGGAAATAAAAAGGTTTATTTTTCTCTCAATAGTTGGTGTTAGTTGTAATTTCAGAATTCAATTTTCAATTTATTTTTCTGGGTGCAAACTGCGATTGTTATGCGGGGCAAGTAGAGACATTTCCTCGTGACTGTGCGGGTTCCCCCGTTAGCTCTGGGTTAGGTGTAGTCTTTGAATGTACCGATTGTGATGTCATAATGAATAACTTTAATGTTAATTTTGTGGCAATGAATTGTGGGTCTTAATTGGGAAGGTCTATTTGGGGTGGTTATGTTGTGGGGGAGGGTCATCTTCTAGGAAGTTTATTTTGTGGGGAGGACTGCCTGCCACCCTGTCACAGATGCGGAAACTCATATGTATTTAGGATAAATTTTTTTTTTTAATCTGAAAGATAAATTCCTTGCTTTCCATTTGTTGTTGAGACCTGAAAATAAAATTGTATGCATTCTTAGTTTTTCTTCCGAAGTCCCACCTGTTCTTGAAAAGCTGAAAAATTAAACCTGTGTGTGTGCACGCACACGCTTAAAGTCTTAACAAGTTAATCTGCAATGATTATTATTTTTTTTTTTTTTGAAATCTCTACTTAATGTTGTAAAAGCAATTTAAGATCTAAAATGAAGCAGTTGTTAAAAGGTTATTACCTGTTTTTGAAAAGCTGAAAATTAAAACGGTGTGTTTCCATAAAGTCTTGTCAAGTTTATCTGCAATGATTGTTTTTTTCTCAAACCTCTGTATAAGGTGTAAAATCTATTCCAAGGTAAAATTTAAGATTAAGCAGTTGTTAAAAGGTTTTTTCCTGTTCTTGAAAAGCTGAAAAATTAAACCTGTGTGTTTGTTTTGGAGTATTATCAAGTTTTTATCTGTAATGATTGTTTTTTTCTCCAACCTCTGTATATACGTGATGTGCAAAACCTAATTAAGATTTAAAATTAAGCAGTTGGTAAACACTTAGAGGTTATTTTTCTCTCTAATACTAAAGAATAACAGACACAGATAATATTTGCAAAAAAAGAATAATTTTTATTGGTTGTAACCAATAGACAAATTAGAAAGAAGATACCAGTAAGCATATAAATTATTTTTATAACTAGCAACAGAATGTGAAATTCACATTCTGTTGTATCCATAAATATAATTCTCTCATTTTTTTTTTTTTCTTTTTTTTTTTTACACAGAGCACATTTTTCTGGCCCTTTCCATCTAGTTGAACAGAAATGCGCTATATTTAAGAGAATAACTGGCCTCTGATCATAGCTACAACAGCCTGGTAGATGGCATAGGAGTTGAATATGGGGTGTCTATCTCCTCTTACATTTAGCCAAAAAAATTTGCACCATAATAAAAGGACTTGCTGTGCGTAGATAGTGTTCATAAACACGTAAAAAAGGTATTTCGAACGAATCAGGAAAATATTCAGATTTCCGTCACTCGTACCCGATTGAGGTCTTCCATAACTGTAAGCTCCATTAGATGGATAATGGTTTTTCCAATTCCAATAGCTGTAAGAAATCATCAATATATGGAATTTTAATGCATTAGCATTAGTAGAGGCATTTGATGCAAGAAAGCAAGCTTATGCAGCATAAGCCAAAAAAAAAAAACCACTTCCACTTCACCCCTCTGTTCGTTCGAAATACCTGTCCAGCTGAGCCTTAAACTTATTTATGCTATCAACTTCCATGACCAGGGATGGAAGTCTGTTCCACCAACCAACCAACCACACGCTGGCTAAAGGCAAATTTCCGCATGTCTATCCTACATCTGTCTTTCCTCAGTTTGAATTTATGCCCTCTCAGGTGATTATTCTGAGCAAGAGGAAGAATTCCATCAGCATTGAGCATGCTCAAACCATTCAAGGCTTTATACACCTCTATCAGATCACCTCGCCGGTGCCTAGTCTCCAGACACTGTAATTTGCAAAACTTAAGCCTTTCTTTGTAAGAACAACCCTTTGTTCCATTCATTGACATTGTTGCCCTTCTCTCGTTCCTGTACTCGTTCCAACAGCTCTACATCCTTCTTGAAATGAGGCCTCCAGACCTGTATACAGTACTCTAGGTGTGGCCTGACCATTACCTTATACAAGAGAATAATCACCCCCTTATCCCTGCTAGAAAAATTCCTATATATCATTGACAATACACCATGAGCTACTCTTGCAGCCCGTCTGCACTGCTCAGAGAACTTATCTGCCTGCACAACCACCCCAGGTTCCTTTCATTCTCTACCACTGTCAGTTTAGTACCACAGAGTTTAAACGTTGCTCTGGGGTTGCTGTTTCCCATATGTAGTACTTTATATTTGTCAATGTTAAACTTCATTTGCCACCTCTCAGCCCATCTGCTCAACCTTTCCAGATCCTGTTGCAGCAGCATAGTGTCAGTAGTGTCCTTGACAACCCTGCCAACCTTTGTATCATCTGCAAACTTGGACATTAAGCTTGATATACCATCATCAATATCATTCATAAATACAGAAAATAATAATGGACCCAACACTGACCCCTGAGGGACTCCACTAATAACATTAGTCCACGATGAGCTGTGTCCATTGATTACCATTCATTTTCTCCCCCTCAACCACCCCTTTATCCATAGCAGCAATTTGCCTCCAATGCCACACTGCTCCAATTTGTGCAGCAGTCTTCCATGTGCAACAGTATCAAAAGCCTTTCTAAGATCCAAGTATATAATATCAAAGTTATTCCCTGCATCCAATTCTTTTGTGATTGCATCATAGTATCCAATCAAGTTGGTCAGGCAAGACTTCCCCTTAACAAAATCATGCTGTGTCCGAGCTATAACTGAAGTCTTGTCTAGATGATCCTGCAGTGCTTCCTTAACCAGTGCCTCCATTAATTTTCCAGGAACAGAAGTTAAACTCACAGGTCTATAATTACTCGTGTCAGCCTTTGATCCTCCTTTGTGAATTGGGGTCACATTTGCACATCTCCAGTCTGTGGGTATCTCCCCTGAGTCCAAGGAAGTTCTCATAATTATGGCTAAGGATTTGCTTACTTCCTTTGCTGCCTCCTTTAATATAACTGGATAGATCCCATCCACCCCAGGTGCCTTTCTTGTATTTATCTTCAACAATTTCTCCTCCACTTTACTCTCAGTTATTACAAGAGTATCTAGCTTACTGCCAGAGTTGAATACACCTGTGGCATTCCCCTCATTGAATAACTCCTCGTGTGAATGTTGATGCAAAATATTCATTTAGTGTGTTAGCTACCTGAGCAGGATCATCAACAGTTGACCCATCGATATCAAGTGGACCAATCTGATTCATCCCCTTCCTTCTAGAGTTTACATAAGTAAAGAACTCTTTGCTGTTTTTCTTTGTATCCCTTGCCAAAGATTTCTCGTAATCTGCTTTTGCCTGCCTATCCTCCTTTGTAACTTGGTTACAGATCAACTTGTATCTATCGTAGGCTTCTGTGTCACGTGTTAATTTGTATGTATCCCATGCATTTTTCTTCTCTGCCATATGTCTCAGTAGTTCATCTGAAATTCATTTAGGGCTAAATCTTAAACAATATTTCTTAGTTGGTATGTAAAGCCTAGTAGCTTCCAAAATAAGTTCTTTGAATGCTTCCCATTTTGAAGTTGCTGTTGGTAACATCATCAGTTGGTCCCACTGTATAGAATTTAAATACTGTCTCAGTCCATCTTAGTCGCCTTTACAAAAGCAATAACCCTTCCCTTTACCTCTAATGGTAGTTACCTCTTTGAGTAAATCCCACTTCAGCACACTGTGATCACTGCCACTTAGTGGTTCATTTATCTGCAGATTCTTAATGCATGAAGAGTCACTGCTGATAATCAAATCAAGAGTATTCCTCCCTCTAGTTGCCTCCCAAACATGCTGATGTGGAAAACAATCATCCAATAAATCCACAAAAGCCTTGCTAGTGTGTGAGTGACCAGCCCCCAAATTCCAGTCAATATTTGGGAAATTAAAATCCCCCATTATAAGACTCTGATTTACTGGCCCACATGCATAAGACTCTCTGATATACTGGCCCACAATGCATAATACTTCCAGCCTGGAAATGTCAAGAGTTAATTGAACTTCTGTCCCTTTGTCAGTGAGCACTCTTATAGTTGCTTTGGAATTACCTGTTCCAACTGTTAACTGGTGGAGATATAAAGTCTCTTCTGTCTGTCCATGTAGGAGTACAATTTCACAAATTTTTGACTTCAATTCCTGCCATTGATTTTTGGACAGCCTTATGTAGCTATTAGTATTTTGTAGCATGAGAGATGGCTGGAAGTCAAAAAACAAAACTTGAATCATTGAGTGCATACCTAAATGTCTATAGAAAACAACATTTTTCTTCTCAAAGACAGACGCATCGTAGTTAGTAGCACTAGTCATTTTTATGAAGCATACAAACAGAGATTAAACTGATAATAACTAACTTAAGCCAGAGCAGGAGCATTTGTAGGCTGTGACATGCACAGTAATCTTGACCAACGTCACCTCTTTCCTTATTAGGGGCTCCTATGTTTAATGGAAACAAGCTAGGACCTGTCCTTTTCAGCTATGAGTCATATCCTGTTGAACTTTTTGACATTACAGATCTCTTTGGATGTTTCTTCTCAAGCTAACAAACTCTCAGTAGCATCCGTTTATTTAAAAAGACATAACGATTTCTGATTGGCTGAAAATATAACCTGATATTTATTTCCCTTTTTCAGAATGAAATTTATATGTATATATTTTTTTTCCCATTGTCTGTAGCTACCTTTTTGAAAATCTAAAATCATCAAACACTGTTAGCTTTGCTCTTTTAATTCTCACGGGGAAACAGATGCTAGTGTTTGGTTTATTTTGAATTTTCACTGTGTGAATTTACTTTGAATTTACTACTCTGAATAACAGATGCTAGTGTTTGGTTTATTTTGAATTTACAGTATTTTTTTCTTCAATTTATTTTGAAAAGGCAAATTTTGAAACCACATAAAGCCATTCCCCTTCCAAGGGAGCATACGGGTTTAGCACACACAAGCGGATATTAGTGGCAAAAAATCAAAATGATAATTTCTGCTTTATAACCGCATAGTATTAACACCGGCATGCATCTGAAAACGATAAAATATGCCTCTTTAGGAATTTAATGGATATATATATATTTTTTTTTTTTTTTTTTTTTGAAATTAAATAGATATTTTCACACTGGAAAAACTTTAGAGAAATTTCTTTCTTATCTGTAGTTATCTTTTTTGAAAATTTAAAAATCCACATCGCTGTTGGTATTTTCAAAAGTCAGAATTAATCTTTTTTTCCTTTATACTGTATATATCATACAGGAAGCCAAATAGGGGATTATACAAAGGGTACTAGGAAAGTTTTGCAATACAGCTTTGTTTATTTAATTTTTTCAAAGTAATTTCCTCTACATTCAATACACCTCTCCGTCCTCCGAAACCAATCTTTAAACCAGTTCTGCCAAGTTTCACTAGGGAGTAAAGCACACTCGTTGTCCCAAGTCCGTAGAAGGTCCTCATCACTGGAAAACCGCCTCCCTTTTAGCTTCATTTTCACATGCGGGAACAGTGCAAAGTCGCAGGGAGCAAGGTCTGGACTGTGGGGAGGGTGCTCGAGAAGTTTCAGTCCTGTCGTGGTCAAATATTCGGTGCAGGCTTTGGCGCCGTGAGCTGCAGCATTATCGTGATGGAGGTACCAGGTGTCCATTCTTGACTTTGGCCGCAGGGTCTTCATAGATCCAATGACTGTAGGCAGGTATTGTTCAGTATACCACTTAGCTGTGACTGTCTTCTGCGTGTCCAAAACGACACGTTCCACAATTCCACTCGATTTTAAAAACACAGCTATCATTTTCTTCTTTACAGATCGGGATTTTCTGACAATTACGGGTGTGTCGTCATCATCAAAGACCCAAACTTTGTTTTGAGCCTTGGTCGGCAGATTGTAATAGTACAGCCAAGTCTCGTCACCTGTCACGATGTTGTTCACATACCGAGATTGTCCCTTATCAAACTTTTTTAACATCTCCTGGCACCAAGTCACACGTCGTGTCATCTGCTCTTCAGTCAGTTGATGCGGCACCCAGAGAGAACAAAGTTTCTTCACGTGCAAATGATCTTGCAGAATCGAACGAATTGCTGGTGCATTTAGGCCCAAAGTATCCTCTATCTGTTGGTAGGTCACTCGCCTGTTTTCGTCAAGCATTTTCCTCACAGCAGTAACGTTTTCCTCCGTAACTGACGTTCGTGGCCTTCCCGGCCTCTCAGAATCCTCCAGAGTGAAATTTCCCCTTTGGAATTCTCTATACCACCTGAATATCGTTGTACGATGTGGACAATCATCATCTAGTGCAAGAGTCATTTCTTCTAAGCACTGGTCTATGGTTAAACCATGCACGAAATTATACCGCAAAACTGTCCTTATCTCATTTCGTGACCACGATGCCATCGCAAGCACTTTACACTCTCACTACTAATGAATAACTGAGCCCATCGACTTGGCGCGGCGGCTACTATGCACGTATGAACATGTCTCAACATGCAGCAACAAGCAGCTTCCTGTGATTCATTGTTGCGTCATATTGCAAAACTTTCCTAGTACCCTTTGTATTGTTTTAGCTGTTGGAATCTCTCTTCAATTGATTGTATGGCCATGTCTAAAATAGCATAGTAGAAACCTACTTTAAATAACTGCTTTGGATCTTCTGGTGCCTCATGCTCAAACTGCTGTTTCTTTCTCCTGTTTATAACTTGTTCTGTCTCAAAGTTTGGTAGTATCTCTAATTCCTTTGCAATCTCAGTAGCATCTGTCAAAACTTGTTTAAAATCCTCATCACATCTGCAGTCCACAAGGTAATTCTTAGTCACTTGCAATTGTCTTGTAGCTGAATTTAAATCAGTTTCCCTATTTTTTATTATTATTATAATTTAGCCATATGGTGCAAGGAAGCCTGGGGCTTATGCTGTGCCAGCTAAAAAAAAATTCCCGAGTTATCCTGAGAGAGAGAGAGAGAGAGAGAGAGAGAGAGAGAGAGAGAGAGAGAGAGAGAGAGAAGTAGAAGGGAATCACCAAGAAAGAGAATGATGATATCCAGCTCAGGACCTGGTGTGCCAATCCCATACGTGCCAGATATGAGCCCCTGGTGTAGTAGCTTGCTTGTAAGATTGACTTCAAAAAGGATGTTGTACCATGTAACAAGGGATACCACAAACTTGAGCTTATTAATTGCACCAGCAAGGGCTTTAACTTCAATTTGGGAAGTATTTCCAGATTAACCTGTTAGGCTTGTATCATCAAAGATCTCTATTAAAGCATCATATATATTACCTAGATGATATCTCAGTGGTTTCAAAGCATCGATCCGACTCTCCCATCTTGTTTCACTCAGTGGCTTAACAGTTATGCCCAAGTCTGATATATGACTAGTTATAATTTGCCAACGCTTATTATTATTGTTGTGGCTCTTCTATTATTTCTCCCTGATTGGAGAATTCCACTCTGTGACGGGTACTGCTACTAAGTACACAGGGTGGTTGCAATGTCTGGTGTTACTGTTGGTTGAGGAAATCTGACTATCCTACAGGTGTTCAGGATTGCGACTTTCTGGAGTTCCTTGTAGGTGAACTCTGGGAGACCTATTGCTGCTATGCTGCTATGTAGGGTATTTGGCACCATGCCGGTGGTTGCATGATGATCGGGATGGTCGTTACTTCTTGCGTATGCCACATCTTCTTGACCTCATGTCTCAGGTTCGTGTACTTCCTAATTTTTTCCTCATGGGTTTTCTGGACATTGCTAGTGTTGGGCACCGCTATGTCAATCAGGTAGGTAGCCTTTTCCATCTTGTCCACAAGGGTTATGTCCGGTCTGTTGTGCAGGATGGTCTTATCTGTTATTATGGTTTGGTCCCAGTACAGCTTGTGGGTTTGGGTCTCTAGTACTGCCTAGGGTTCGTACTTGTAGTATGGTACACTTTCTTTGGTCAACTGGTATTTCCTTGCTAGCTTCTGATGTACTATCCAGGCTACCTGGTCGTGTCTATGAGTGTACTCAGTCTGGGTGATCACCTAGCACCCCGCAGTGATGGGTTGGATCATTTTTGAGGCCAGATGGCATCGTCGACATGTGTCATCTGACATTCTAGGCTCCTTTGCGATGTATTTGCCCATCTTTCTAACTTCATTTCTAGTGCCGTCTGGGTGGGAGGGTGTTCCTTGCTTAGGTTGAGTGGGGTATACCACTTATCTATCTTCCTAATAGCCTGGTGGAGTAGTGCTGTGTTGTTCTCGAAGTAATCCTTCAGGTTAACTATCGCTGTTTTCTGTTGCTCTATCAGGCCCCTTCTTTCCTCTTTCCGAGCTATTGTTAGTCTCTCTGTCTCTCTCTCTCTCTCCACTGCTGACTTCGGGTGCTGTTGGCGACTCTTAGTCATCATTGTCCTTGTCTTTCGCATGATATCTACTAGCTCAGTGTTAGTCCAATCTATGACTCCAAAGGTGTATGTTAGTACTGGAGCTGCATAGGTGTTTATGGCTGTAACTGTGTTCCCTCCGTTCAATTTTGCTTTCAGTAGGCCTCTGAGTCTCTGATGATATTTTTTGGTCAGGCACTTCTTGATTTCCTTGTGCTCTTACTACTGAACCTGCATCATCCCTAGGTATTTGTAGGTCTCTCCTTCTGTTATAGCTTCGATCTCTTTACTAGTCAGCAGCTGGTAGTTTCGGCCAACTAATTTTCCCTGGTGCAGTGAGTGGGTCTTGCATTTGTCTAGACCAAATTCCATCCTGTTGTCCGTGCTGAATTTGTCGGTGATCCGGAGTAGTTGCTGCGTAGAGCTTGATGTCATCCATGTACATCAAGTGGGTGAAGGTGTACAGGTTCGTTCTTCCTTCTTTGAGGTTATATTCATACTTGCTGCCGTTAAGCATGGTGGATATCAGGTTCAATGCTAGACAGAACTGCAGTGGGCTCAGAGCACCTCCCTGAAAGATTAGTCTTCTAATGGGGATTGGCCCGGTTGTAATGTTCTCAACCTTAATGGTAGTACTCCATTTTGCCGTTGTTGCGCCTAGGAAGTTTGTAACTATCAGATTGACCTTTTAGATCTTCAGAGTTTCTATTAGCCCGCTATGAGGTACCGAGTCGAAGGCCTTGCAGTAATCGATGTAGGCCGTGTATAGGTTGCCGTGCTTCTTGTAGGCTTGCTCCATAACTGCGGCATCTATGGTTAATTGCTCCTCCGCTTGCATCCTTTCTGCTGTTCAGCCATTATGTTCTGACTAAGTGAGCTGATATCTTCGTGGTTATGCAGCTGGTCAGGTTCTTGTACATCTTTGGGAGGCAGGTGATTGGCCTCTATTTTTCCAGGTTTCATGCATCTTCGTTTTTAGGCTTCAGATATGTGACTCCTTCAGTGAGAAACATCGGGATTGTCTCCGGGTGCTTTATCATTTGAGTGAACTGCTCTGTTAGGTGCTTGTGTGTGCAGGTGAGCTTCTTGTACCAGTAGTTGTGGATGTTATCAATTCCTGTGGTTCGCCAGTTGTGGGTGTTCCTGATCGACTGTTTTACTTCTCGAATCTCCCACTCTGTCATCTTTTGTATGTCCTTTGTTTTCTTTCGTTCTACTTCTATCCAGGGTGCTTTGCTGTTATGTCTTACTTCGCTGCTCCAGATATTTCCTCAGAACTCCTTGATTGTTTTCTTCTCAGGTGGTCCGTTTCCTGCTTTCTCATCTTCATCCAGTTTTCTGTAGAAGGCTCTTTGGTCCTCATCGAAGATTCGGTTGTTTATTTTCCTCTGGGAGCTCTCTTTGTATCAGTGTAGTCTCTTGCTGAGTGCGTGGAGGTTCTGCTTCAGTGTGTCCAATTATTCTCCTATTCTCTGATTTCTGGTCTCATGTTTGCTGTGGATGCTGTTTCTCTTGAGGATTCTCTTCACCTTTCCAATCAATTTCTTACTTCTATTGCCCTTTCGGTACTGGGTCAACTGACCTATCTTGACTTAATTCTTCTATCTTCTGCTGAAATCTTCTTTCCCAAGCTGGCAGTTCCTTCTGTTTTTGGTTCTTCTGCTGCTGGTCTCTCGTATCTTTTCCATTAATCCTAGTAACTGCTATGGCAGCACTGTATACAGCTGTGTTGATAGCCTCCAGCATTGCACCATCATTGTCAAGGTTATGTGGCATTATTTGCCTATTGACGTGGTCTGTTATTCTCCACAGGATTTTATTTTGCCTCTGCTTAGGTATCACATGGGTTCTTGTGGGGTTCATTCCTTCAAATTCTGTTAGGGCCTTCTTCCACTCGTCTTCTATTCTGGATATTATTACTTTGTCTCTTTCCACTACTCTTGGTTGCATTTCTTCTTGCTCTTCCTCCTCTGGTTCCATATTGCACCATATTCTTTGTGCTTTGTAGTTGATTGCTGACATCCTGCTTGATATTTTCCAAGATGGCAGGTGCTATTAGGTTCTTCCTGACAATGATCTTTCTTTGGTCTGCTAATCGCTGTTCGGTGACTTGAATATCTGGGTATCATTCCATCAACTTCATATGTAGTCACTACCTGTTCATTGTCATATCGGTCTCTTATTATTATTATTATTAATAATAATGAGACTTATAATTATTAATAATAATAATAAGCGTTTGCAATTCTAACTAGTCATATCAGACTTGGACATAACTGTTAAGCCATTGAGTGAAACAAGATGGGAGAGTCGGATCGATGCTTTGAAACCACTGAGGTATCATCTTGGTAATATATATGATGCCTTAATAGAGATCTTTGATGATACAAGCCTAACAGATTCATCTGGAAATACTTCTCGAATTGAAGCTAAGGCCCTTGCTGGTGCAATTAGTAAGTTCAAGTTTGTGGTATCCCTTGTTACATGGTACAACATCCTTTTTGAAGTCAATATTACAAGCAAGCTACTACACCAGGGGCTCACATCTGGCGAGTATGGGCTTGGCACACCAGGGTCCTGAGCTGGATATCATCATTCTTCGATGCAGAGAAATAATTATAGATCTGTTGAACCAAAATGAAGAAACTAGTTGCTTCCAGACAACACCTAGCAGCATCATTGACTACCAAGCTTAGAGTGTGCATGCAGGGCACAAAAAGGCATGTGGGTTTATGTCCAGGACTCTTTTGTATGCCATTTTCTTTGCCTTTCATGTTACTCCCATTATCATACCCTTGACCACAGAGATTTTTAATTGGTAATACCATTTGCTCAAGATGTTCAAGAAGAGTTTCTGCTATAAAGGTGCCTGTAGTGGAACAAATCCCAAGAAATGTTCTCTTATGATAACTTCAGACTCAGGCATCTTATCATCTGATGGTTTGATTACATCAAAAAAAATGTGCAATCATTGTCATTTGCTTAATATGACTAACATCAGAATACCTGTCCAGCTGAGCCTTAAACTTATTTAGGCTATCAACCTCCACCACAAGGGATGGAAGTCTGTTCCACCAACCAACCACCCGCTGGCTAAAGGCAAATTTCCGCACGTCTATCCTACATCTATCTTTCCTCAATTTGAATTTATGCCCTCTCAGGTGATTTTTCTGAGCTAGAGGAAGAATCCCATCAGCATTGAGCATGCTTAAACCATTCAAGGCTTTATACACCTCTATCAGATCACCTCGCTGGTGCCTAGTCTCCAGACATTGCAATTTGCAAAACTTAAGCCTTTCTTCATAAGAGCACCCCTTTGTTCCATTCACTAATCTTGTTGCCCTTCTCTGTACTCGTTCCAGCAGCTCTACATCCTTCTTGAAATGAGGCCTCCAGACCTGTATACAGTACTCTAGGTGTGGCCTGACCATTGCCTTATACAATGGAATAATCACCTCCTTATCCCTGCTGGAAAAATTTCTGTATATCATTGACAATACTCCATGAGCTACTCTTGCAGCCCGTCTGCACTGCTCAGAGAACTTCATATCTGCCTGCACAACCACCCCCAAGTCCCTTTCATTCTCTACCACTGTCAGTGTAGTACCACAGGGTTGATACGTTGCTCTGGGGTTGCTGTTTCCAATGTGTAGCACTTTACATTTGTCAATGTTAAACTTCATTTGCCACCTCTCAGCCCATCTGCTCAACCTTTCCAGATCCTGTTGCAGCAGCATAGTGTCAGTAGTGTCCTTGACAACCCTGCCAACCTTTGTATCGTCTGCAAACTTGGGCATTAAGCTTGATATACCATCATCAATATCATTTATAAATACAGAAAACAATAATGGACCCAACACTGAGCCCTGAGGGACTCCACTAATAACATTAGTCCACGATGAGCAGTGTCCATTGATTACCACTCTCTGTCTTCTCCCCCTCAACCACCCCTTTATCCATAGCAGCAATTTGCCTCCAATGTTACACTGCTCCAATTTGTGTAGCAGTCTTCCATGTGAAACAGTATCAAAAGCCTTTCTAAGATCCAAGTATATAATATCAAAGTTATTCCCTGCATCCAGTTCTTTTGTGACTGCATCATAGTATCCAGTCAGGTTGGTCAGGCAAGACTTCCCCTTAACAAAACCATACTGTGTCTGAGCTATAACTGAAGTCTTGTCTAGATGATCCTGCAGTGCTTCTTTAACCAGTGCCTCCATTAATTTTCCTGGAACAGAAGTTAAGCTCACAGGTCTATAATTACTTGTGTCAGCCTTTGATCCTCCTTTGTGAATTGGGGTCACATTTGCACATTTCCAGTCTATGGGTACCTCCCCTGAGTCCAAGGAAGCTCTCATAATTATGGCTAAGGGTTTCCTTACTTCTTTTGCTGCCTCCTTTAATATAACTGGATAGATCCTATCCACCCCGGGTGCCTTTCTTGTGTTTATCTTCAACAGTTTCTCCTCCACTTTACTCCCAGTTATTTCAAGATTCTGTAGCTTACTGCTAGAGTTGAATACACCTCTGGCATTCCCCTTGCTGAATAACTCCTCATGTGTGAATGTCGATGCAAAATATTCATTTAGTTTGTTAGCTACCTGAGAAGGATCATCAACAGTTGACCCATCAATATCAAGTGGACCAATCTGATTCATCCCCTTCCTTCTAGAGTTTACATAAGTAAAGAACTCTTTGCTGTTTTTCTTTGCATCCCTTGCCAAGGATTTCTTGTAATCTGCCTTCGCCTGCCTAACCTCCTTTGTAACTTGGTTGCATATCAACTTGTATCTATCATAGGCTTCTGTGTCGTGTTAATTTGTAAGTATCCCATGCATTTTTCTTCTCTGCCATATGCCTCATTAGTTCATCTGACATCCATTTTGGCCTAAACCTTGAACAATATTTCTTAATTGGTATGTAAAGCCTAGTAGCTTCCAAGATAAGTTCTTTGAATGCTTCCCATTTTGAATTTGCTGTTGGTAACATCATCAGTTGGTCCCACTGTATAGAATTTAAATACTGTCTCAGTCCATCGTAGTCACCTTTACGGAAGCAATAACCCTTCCCTTTACCCCTAATGGTAGTTACCTCTTTGAGTAAATCCCACTTCAGCACACTGTGATCACTGCCACCTAGTGGTTCATTTATCTGCAGATTCTTAATGCATGAAGAATCACTGCTGATAATCAAATCAAGAGTATTACTCCCTCTAGTTGCCTCCCTAACATGCTGATGTAGAAAACAATCATCCAATAAATCCACAAAAGCCCTGCTAGTGTGTGAGTAACCAGCCCCCAAATTCCAGTCAATATCTGGGAAATTAAAATCTCCCATTATAAGACTCTCTGATTTACTGGCCTACTCTATTTCCCTGTACAGTTCCTCATTATACTCATCAGAGTCATTAGGCCTATAGCACACTCCTACTCTCAATTTTGATCTCCCAATGCTTATGTCACACCAAACTGACTCAACACTGCACTGCACTGTCCAGCGATGTCGATTGGCTTCACTTCCTTGGTTTTTATGTGTTTCTTAACTAATAGCATAACCCCTCCCCCCTTCCTATCCTGTCTATCCTTTCTGTAGACGTTGTACTCCCCAAATTCCAGTTCTGCATCCCTTATATCTGTGTGACACCACGTCTCTGATATCCCAACAATATCTGCCTTTGATGTTTTGAGCAATACCTCAAATTCATCAAATTTATTTACTAAACTCCTAGTATTGGTGTACACGCAAGTATACCTGCACCTGTTTCTATTCTTAGCTACCCTAACACAACCCATGTGTTTACTTGTACCGCAATGGCTCCCAGCAGTCTCTGAAATACCATGCATCTTGTTTTTCAGGCTTCTGCTCATTCTAATAGAAGCAGTGCAAGAATCTCTTTCACCTCTGCCAGTGGCAACTGTCAATCTATTGGTCTTTGTCTCCCCCCAAGCTAGCAGTTTTCCGACCCACCTAACACTGCCTCGATAGCATCAGCAAATATTCTTGCACCCTTTCTGTTTAAGTGTATCCCATCCCTGTAGAAGCAATCTCTCCTGTTAACAAGTACAGTCCAGGCTGAAAAAAATTCTACCCCTTGAGCCTTGCACAATCTTTCCAGAGCCGAATTGATCGACAAGGCTCTCATCATATACTCCCTCCTATCGTGTCTGGGCAGAATTGCAGACACTTTCAAATTCAACCCTAATTCTCGGCTTTTGTTCAACAGTGACCTGTACTTGTTTAGTAATTCTGCTGGTCTCCTACTCTTAATATTATTAGTGCCAACGTGTAGAACTATTTCACGTTTTGTGCCCTTAAAAGATGATATTCGCTCTACAACGTCATCAACCTTTGCCCCTGGCAGACATACCCTGGTCCTATTCCACCTATCTTTTTTACAAAGCATGTTCCCCATTTCCCTGACAATAGAGTCACCAACAACTACTAGTTCCTTCGGGACCAGCGCATTCTGCCTTGGGGGTTGTCTCTGTGTCACGCGATGCCCAAGTGCAAGCTCTGGCGTTGATGTGGACAGCTGAGAGCTTGATGGGCCCCTCAATTTAGTTTCTTCGAGGGCAGCCACCCTGTCCTTCAAGCTCTCATATAGGCCCACAAGAACGCCGAGTTGTTGCCTGATATCGATACACTCCTTGAATCGCGCACACACAAAGACATCCCCCTTGGCAATATCATGTCCCATACCCGATTGCTCTGCAAACATCAAGCAAACAGTGCATTTTATAAGGCTGTGAGTCAGAGGGCAACTGCCCCCCTCAGTTCTGCTCTGAGCCACAGCACTTCCATTAGCTTGAGCCTTTTGCTTTGCTGCTCCGGTCTGAGTCATGATTCTATTAATTTATTAATTAATTATGTTATGTTATTAATTATGTTAAATATAATTAATTATATTACGTTTGTAATCTAAGTCGTTAGATGTATTTATTTAAACGTACAATTTAACTGCTAACGAAGTTCAACTAACGCTATCTAGTATGGTATATAACTATCGTATCACAAAGGCGGGAAAGTTACGAACGGTAGCGGAGTTGAAAACACGTGGAAACCCTTACCGATACTTTTATGCAATTACAAGGCCGAGTAAAGAATAAATACACCAAATTAATCAGAAAATCACAAAATAATGTTATACTACTAAATTTAAATCAAAAGTTTTAGAAAGACAATAATTTCAAATCAATAAATAAGAAAAATCCACTTAGCGGCTTTGAACACGACCGTCTCCTAGTAGCCTTGTCAGCAGATGTTTTCTCAGACTACAGCAGACGTTTTCTCACCCATTTTCCTTTAGATAACTGCAATTCAAATTCACGGCAGGCTTGATAGTGTTCTAAATGGTCAGTATTCTGCTCATGTGAAGAAAGAATTGCTCACAATATTTTTCCAATCTTTTGAACTTGTTTCTTGTAGGGATGATGCACCATTTTTTTTTGCTGAACAACTTACAGCAAAAACAAAAAACCATATCTTTTGAGGTTGAATATATCAACCATTGACGGCACACTTCACCATTTGCTAGTCTCCTCTTGTAGTGTATAGGAGAAAATCTTTTTTTTTTTGAGTGTGGGAAAATCATGTGATACAACCTACTGTGGTTCATGTTGTATTATAAGCTGTCGCAAATTATCACTGCAGCAGGGGGGCATTTGGCAGGGCCACTGTAATTCTAGTCAGGCACAATACCATCTTCTTTTGAGTACTCTCACTTTCCTTGACAACCTCTTTTTCCTCTGTGTGTTTTCCAGAAATATTTCCAATTTGTGAAACTTCTGTCTTGGAGTTTCTATCATTTGTAGTAGGCGCACCACATTCAGCTCTCCCAGTGCTAGTTTCAACAAGAGTACAGTCATATTCATGTTCTTGATTTGCTTTCTGTGTACGAAGGTATTTCAGGAAGAACCCCCTCTTGCTTTGCTTACTCCTTAGCTTTTTCTGCCTTTCTCGTTTGCAGTACTGAATTCCAGAAGGTCATTTTTTTTTTTTATCAGCCAAAGCTCACTATAAAAGAGAAATAAAAATATATGGGATCACTGTGATCTAAATTGAATTAAGTTTAACAGTATTGTTAGTGTTGAAAACAATAAACTAGTTATGAACTAACAATGAACTATAAACTATTATGAACAGTTAACTATTATATTTTCCTGAGCCCTTCTGAGGTCTGCACCCTAGGCGGCTGCCTAGTTGGCCTAATGGTAGCGCAGACCCTGGTCACAGCATGAGTTTGTTAAAGGATGATCTTGTCTGACCAATTTGAATGGATACTATGATGTAGTGACAAGGGAACTGGATGCAAAAAAAATAATTTTATTATCATATACTTGGATTTCAGAAAATCTTTTGATACTGTTGCATATAAAAGACTGCTGTACAAATTGGAGCAGCGTGACATTAAGGGAAATGTCACTGTTATGGATAAAGGGATGGTGAATAGGAGAAGGCAGAGAGTGGTTATCAACAGACACTGCTCTTCAAGGACTAATGTTATTAGTGGATTCCCACAGGGTTTAGTGCTGCTGGGCCCACTTTGTTTTCTGTATTTATTGATGACAGTATATTGGGCTTATCGTCTAAGTTTGCAGATGATACAAAGGTTGGCAGGATGGTTAATGACAGTAATGAAGATATGCTGCTGCAACAAGGTCTAGAAAAATTAGGCAAATGGGCTGAGAAAGGGCAACTGAAATTTAACATTTACAAATGTAAGGTACTGCATATGGGTAGTGGTGACACCAGAGTAACATACTAACTGTGTGGTGCTACACTCATGGTAGTGGAAACTGAAAAAGACCTGGGAGTAATCTGAGCAGTGCAGACAGGCTGCCATGATAGCTGATGGGGTTTTGTCAACGATATATAGGAATTTTGCTAGCAAGGATAAGGAGGTGGTTATCCATTGTTGAAGGGAGTTGTCAGGTCACATCTTGAGTACTGCATACAGATCTGGAGGCCTCATTTTAAGAAGGATGTAGAGCTGCTGGAATGGACACAGAAGGGCAATGAGATTGGTGGGGGAAACAAAGGGTGCTTGTAACAAGGAAGGCTTCAATTCTGAAAATGCGGCATCTGGAGACTGAGCACCTCTGAGGTGATCTGATTGAGGTGTTTAAAGCTTTGAATGGCTTGAACAAACTTAATACTGGTGGAAATCTTCCTCTTGGTCAGACTATGCACATGAGGAGGCATTAACTGAAATTGAGGTAGGATGATTGCAGAATAGATGTGTGGAAGTTTGCCTTCGGCCAACAGTTGGTTGATAGCTGGAACAAGCTTCCATCCATCGTTGTGGACGTCGATAGCTTGAATAGATTCAAGAAAGAACTAGATGAACTATTGGATTATTTATTTTTTTTTTGGCTGATGGTATATAAGCTTGCTTTTTTTTGTCATTTGCCACCATTGATACTAATAGTAAAGAACAACAGTAAGTAGGCAGTTACTAAAATTAAAAGTTGGGAAAAAATATACATAAAATACAGAAACAGATTTAACAGAATAAGGTTTCCTATTGCTGGATGGTGATAAATTTTGAAACTAACCAATGGGAAAACAACAGTACACATTCAGTTATTAAAATTTAAAGTGAGGAAAAATATATACATAGGTTCCAATAATAAATTTAATATCACTGTCCACTAATAGTAAAGCTTAATTTTAAAAACAACAAATAGGAGAAAGTTACTTCTCATCCACCACAATACATACTTATACACAAATTACTTGGATGAGACTAAAACAAAAAAAAGTTTTTCACTATTTTTGCACTATGGACATCTCGGAGAAATATAATAATTTGAATATGTTTTAAGCAGTGTCACAGCTTTATTTTCACTCTCAAAGAAATATAATAATTTGAATAAGTATCAGCAAAATTAATCTTTTGATGTATGTGAAAAATTGTAATTAATTGGAATATTCAACACACAAATTTAAATAAAGATGAAATTTTAAAAAAGTCTCAACACGTTTTCTTTTCAACAAAAATAGGCCATTGTGGTCGAGTGTGAGCTGTAGAAGTATGTTCACCTCGAGTGAACATGGTTTGTGCCCTCATGACTACTAAATATGATGCTGTTGTATTCTGTTTGTCTTGTAACCCCCTCTCACTTAACGTGGTTGTCCTGGAGTATAAACAGAAAATTTAAATGACTGCTGCAAAGTGGTCAATGTACAGTGTGAGTGACCATGGTAAAAGCCTGTGTGCTCACTAAATGTAGTTGCTGTTTATTGTATTCTCTGTCTTGCAAACTCCTCTGACCATGTGGTTTTCCCAGTGTATAAACAGAAAATTTAAAAAATTTACAGAGTCATCTACTGCCAAGCAATGCAAATTGGATAACTCATCTGACTGGTTCCCTCATTACATTTCACTGACACATTTGTACACTAATTAGATACTGACCTGCTCTACTGTCCTTTATCACCAGAGGTTATCCTTTGTTTGCACTGTCTACACCTGAGGGCTCTTCAAACTCATTTCCAGAGGGGTAAGCAATGGTTTGCATTACCCGTGTTACTACTAGAATAGTTTTGGTTGAGTGTTCAAGGGAAGCCCACCTTTGGGATCTGGACGGGAAAGTAGATGGAATACTAATACTTGAAATTTATTTTTTTTATTAAGCATTAATTCTTCCCCCAATTTGAAGTGGTAATTCATTTTTATTAGAGCAGCTTTTTCTTGGTTTATAGTAGTAGTAGTGATAAATGATGCAAAAAAGCAAGCTTATATAACATCAGCCAAAAAAAAAAAAAAAAAAAAAAAAAAATGCATATACACTTCCATGCCCATAACCTCCAAGAATTTCTCTAGTTCTTCCTTAAATTATTCAAATCATCCACTTCGACAACAGATGGAAGCCTGTTCCAACAATCAACCACTTGCTGATTGAATGCAAACTTCTGCACATCTGTCTTGCAATTAACCCTCTTCAACTTGAATTTATGTCCCTTTGTGTGTGTAGTATAAGCAAGAAGAATGCCATTAACATTTTAGCTTACTAAATCCATTCAAGGCCTTAAACACCTTAATCAGATCTCCCCAAAAGGTGCCTAGTTTCCAGACAGTGCAATTTGCAAAACTGAAGCCTTTTGTAAGAGCACCCTTTTGTTCCCTTCTCTAATCTGGTTGCCCTTCTCTGCATCCATTATGGCAGGTCTAGATCCTTCCTAAAGTGAGCCCTCCAGACTTGTCTACAGTACTCAAGACGCAGTACTATGCATAGCCTTATACAAAGGGATAATCACCTCCTTATCCCTTCTAGCAAAGTTTTGTTAAATCATCGACAAAACCCCATGAACTGTCCTGGCAGCATGTATTCTCTGCTCAGAGAATTTCATATCTGATTGCACTTTTACTCCCAGCTCTTTTTAATTTCCCACTACCCTGAGTGTAGTACCATACAGTTGATAAGCTACTCTGGGATTACTACTATCCATATGCAGTACTTTGCATTTGATAATGTTAAACTTCAACTGCCATTTTTCAGCCCATTGACCTATTTACCTAGATTATGTTGCAGTAGCTCACCTTAAATACCATCTTTAACCATCCTACAAACCTTTGTATCATCTGCAAACTTAGACATTGAAGCCTGATATACCTTTATCAATCTGCAAACTTAGACATTGAAGCCTGATATACCTTTATCAATATCATTAATAAACATTGAAAACAGCAATGGGCACAGCACTGAACACTGGGGGACTTCACTAATAACATTTTGTCTGCAAAGAGCAGTGCCCATTGATAACCACCATGTCTTCTTGCATTTAACCAGGGCGCCTCCGTAGCCAGGTGGGAAGGAGCAGCAGTGCGTAGCACATGCTTCTTGATTAGACCGGGGTTCGAGCCCGTCACCACCAAATACGGAGTATGCGGAAAGGTCAAGGAATGACCACCGCATATCCCGGAGCAATATGGCCTTAGTTGCTAATGCTCCTAAAAACCAAATAACAAACAAACAAACAAGCATTTAACCATCCCAGTATCCATAGCAGTAACTTGCCCATAATACCACATTGCTCCGGTTTGTGTTGCTGTCTTTTATTTGCAACAGTATCAAAAGCCTTTCTAAAATTAGCATTAGTTGAGGCATATGATGCAAGAAAGCAAGCTTATGTAGCATCAGCCAAAAAAAAAAAAAAAAAAAAACACCTTTTCATTTCACCTACTGGTCACTCAAATGTTTGTCTAGTTCAGCCTTAAATTTATTTAAGCTATCAACTTCCACAACAACAGATGGAAGTCTGTTCTGGCAACCAGTTACCCGCTGGCTAAAGGCAAACTTCTGCACATATATTCTACAACCGTCTTTCCTCAATTTGAATCTATGCTGCCTCAGGTTCTTAAATCTGAGCAAGCGGAAGTATCCCATCAGCATTGAGCTGCTCATACCATTTAAGGCCTCATACACCTCAATCAGATCACCTCGCAGGTGTCTAGTCTCCAGATGCTGCTCTTGCAGAACTTAAGCTTCTCTTGGTAAGAGCACCCCTTTGTCCCTCTCACCAATCTTGTTGCCCTTCTCTGTACTTGTTATATCAACTCTACATCCTTCCTAAAATGAGGCTACCAAACCTGTATGCAGTACTCAAGGTGTTGCCTGACCATTGCCTTATACAAGGGGATAATCACCTCTGTATCCCTGCTAGAATTTCTAGGTATCAATATAAATAACAAAATACATACAAAGATACAGAATAAAGCAGATGCTGCCACAAGCTGCTTGTTATGTGGCAAGGGCACTCATTGTATCAACTGATTATGTTAACAACAGCGAATTCTAAATGGGAAGCAATCGAGGAATTAATCTTGGAAGCTACTAGGTTTTTCATACTAACTAAGAAATATTGTTCAAGATTTTGGCCTAAATGGATTTCAGATGAACTAATGAGGTTCACACAGAGAAGAAATAAAATGCAGGGGATGCATATAAATTATCAAGTGGTACAGAAGACTATGGTAGATATAAGCTAGTCTGTAATCAAGTCACAAAGGAAGTTAGGCAAGTGAAGGCAGATTACGAGAAATCTTTGGCAAAGGATAATAAGAAACACAGCAAAGACTTCTTTACTTATGTATACTCAAGAAGGAAGGGAATGAATCAGATTGGTCCATTTCATATCGATGGTTTAATTGTTAATGAACCTGCTTTGCATCTGCACTCACACATAAGGAAGTCTGTAGGGAAGTGGAAGCCAGAAGCTTATCAAACTCTAGCAGGGGGCTAAATTATTTTGTAATAACTGAGAGCAAAGTGGAGGAGAAATTGTTGAAATTGAACATAAAAAATGCACCTGGGGTAGACGGGATCTATCCAGATATATTAAAATGGGCAGCAAAGGAAGTAAGCAAACCCTTAGCCATAATTATGAAAGCGTCCTTGGACTCAGGGGAGGTCCCGATTGACTGGAGATGTGCAAATGTGACCCCAATTCACAAAGGAGGATCAAAGGCTGACACAAGTAATTATAGACCTGTGAGCTTAACTTCTGTTCCAGGAAAATTAATGGAGGCACTAGTTAAAGAAGCACTGCAGGATCATTTAGACAAGACTTCAGTTATAGCTCAGACACAGCATGGTTTTGTTAAGGGGAAGTCTTGCCTGACCAATTTGATTGGATACTATGATGCAGTCACAAAAGAACTGGATGCAGGGAATAACTTTGATATTATATACTTGGATCTTAGAAAGGCTTTTGATACTGTTGCACATGGAAGACTGCTGCACAAATTGGAGCAGTGTGACATTGGAGGCAAATTGCTGCTTTGGATAAAGGGATGTTGAGTGGGAGAAGACAGATAGTGGTAATCAATGGACACTGCTCTTCGTGGACTAATGTTATTAGTGGAGTCTCACAGGGTTCAGTGTTGTGTCCATCGTTGTTTTCTGTATTTATTAATGATATGGATGATGGTATATCAAACTTAATGTCCAAGCTTGCAGACTATAGGAAGGTTGGCACGGTTGTTAATGACACTAATGACAGTACGCTGCTGCAACAGGATCTAGAAAAGTTGAGCAGATGGGCTGAGAGGTGTCAACTGAAGGTTAACAATGACAAATGTTAAGTGATGATTATGGGAAGCAGTAACTCCAGAGTAATGTATGAACTGTGTGGTACTACACTGACAGTGGTAGAGAATGAAAAGGACCTGGGGATTAATTGTGCAGGGAGATTATGAAGTTTTCTGAGCAGTGCAGACGGTCTGCAAGAGTAGCACATGGTGTCTTGTCAATGATATACAGGAATTTTTCGAGCAGGGATAAGGAGGTGATTATTTCCTTGTATAAAGTAATGGTCAGGCTACACCTTGAGTACTATATACAGGTCTGGAGGCCTCATTTTAGGAAGGATGTAGAGCTGCTGGAACGAGTGCAGAGAAGGGCAACAAGAATAGTGAATGGAACAAAGGGTTGCACTTATGAAGAAATGCTTAAGTTTTGCAAATTAGTGTCTGGAGACTAGGCACCTACGAGGTGATCTTATTGAGGTTATAAAGTCCTGAATGGTTTGAGCATGGTCAACGTTGATGGGATTCTTCCTCCTGCTCAGAATAATCGCCTGAGAGGGCATAAATTCAAATTGAGGAAAGACAGTTATAGGATAAATGTGCGGAAGTTTGCCTTTAGCCAACGTGTGGTTGTTTGCTGGAACAAACTTCCATGTATCGTAGAAGTTGATAGCTTAAATAGATTCAAATCAGAAATAAACAAACATTTGGAGCGAGTGGATGGATGAAATTAGAAGGTTGTTTTTTTTTTTTTCTTAGCTGATGCTATATAAACTTGCTTTCTTGCATCATGTGTGTTTACTAAAGCTAATGCTAACTCAGCCAGTAGCTCAATCTTGTAGGTGAATTTCAATTTGGTGACATTACAGCAACAGACGCGTTTCCTGAATTTCTACATAATTTGATTGAAAATGGGAAATTCACACGTGAACAGTTGTATAACTGTGATGAAATAGAGCTGTTGTATAAACTTCTCTCTGATAAGTCACTGGATATTAAAAAGGCACCCAACAAAGCAGCCATGAAAGCTAACAAATCGAGAATTACTTTGTTGCTGTGCTTAAACATGATTGGAAATCACAAGCTGAAGTCATTATGTATTGGTAAAAGTCGAAGTTCCCAGTGTTTTAAGCAGATCAGTGGGAAATCTCTACCTGTGATTTATAAAAGTAGCTCCAATGCTTAGATGATGAGTGATATTTTTACTTCATGGTTTGAAAGTTAGTTTGTACCGGTATGATGTCATTTAAATTTCCAAAAAACTTTGAGAAAAAGATTCTGTCACTGTTTTATACTGGCCAGTTTATCCTTCGCCTGATGCCCTGGAATCAAAAGATGGCAAGATCACAGTCCCGTTTCTGCACTAATTCAGCCCATGGATTAGAGAATTCTTCTTGCCTTTAACATCTAATATCGTGGTGAGTTATTTGTTGATGTTGTATACTCAGAAATTCAAGTTCTAGAAATTCTTAGAACATCACCGAAAGGCGTTGCATACAATATTTGGTTTGCCTGGGAGAAAGAAAGCACAACAGCAATTGAAAACTGCTGGAAAAAATTTGTTGGAAAAGAACAAATCACGAATAATAACCTTGAATGAGCACATTTTCAGAACAAGAAGCAAAGTCTGCTTGTAATCTCTTTGGTGGCAGTCTTGGAGCGACCTTGCTGCTTGGATTGTGGAAGCTTCAGTTGCACATTACCTTAGTGAGGAAAAAAATCGCAGCTCTGTGAACAGTGGGAAGACAATCAACAAACAGGCCAGTGACATAGGGAGTGACTCAGAAGATAATGTGGATGGTTCATGTAAGGAAAAAGCACCAGAAATTAACGAGGTCCTTGAATACATTAATAAAGTGATGGCGTAGTTATAGGCCTGGACTTAGGTATTCCCATGCACCGGACAGAAAGATTATTTCGACCTCCCTTTGCATATCCTAGAAATCTGCTTAAGGTTTCATAAAAAAAATTCCTTCCCTTGCTCTTCAGCTTCTAGTGCCCGTGGAAGAATGGCACCCTGGGCAGCTGCCCTGTTAGCCCGTGCCCTAATCCGGTACTGGCTTAGAATGTCAGCGTGATAGTGAACATCTTCATTTATTGCATCTGACCACTATAAACGGCCAGCGTCTAGAAGACTTCATAATAAACAGCAACTTGGTTGTCCATAATCGTGCTAACAATCTGCCAACCTTTTCCAGCACCCTCTGGGAAGAGACCATAGATGTAACTTTATCAGCCAGACCCTTTGCTGGCTACATCACTGATTGGGCCGCGCGGGAGGAGTGGACCATTTCCGACCATCATGTCGGAAGTGGTCCACTCCTACCTTCAATATGAACAGAAAAATAACCCGTACTCCAGACACAGGACAGAGACACCAATGCTACGCCATGGACAAGGCAAATTGGAACCTATTTAAGGAGATACTAACCAAAAAAAGAGCAACAATTACTGGCTAAGAATCCCCAAGGCCAAGACCCTGATTGGCACCAACGGGCAGTAACATGCAATCGTGAATGCAGCTAATGAAGCCATGAGTAAAAGAAATCTTCCAGGAGCTGTCCCCTGGTGGTCCAGAGAACTTCAGGCACTGAGGCAAGAGGTAAATCGGAAACGACGTGCCTTCCAGAGGGCAAGGAGGACCTGGCCACCTGCAGAAGTTGAATACCTGCGGCAACAATACTGTGAGACCAGGAATGACTACACAGCAAAGATCAGAAAGCAGTCTCAGGAGCACCTGGTTTCAACAATAAGAAACACTATCGTTGAAACAAAAAAAAAAAAAAAACAAGGGCTAAACACCACCACCACCTGTAGTGACTCAGTAACATCCTCAACACCTTATTCAAACAACTGAATGAAAAAAATTCTCCTAACCAACAGCAGATTTTCCTGGACAATGAGAACTACCACTCTAGACAGAGGACCCTCTCACCATAACTGACCTCTTGCAGTTAACAAGATAAGAAACAGGAAAATCCTCGGACTTGACCTAATAGAATCAGAAATCGTGAAAAAAGTAGCAGAATACACTCCAAACTTCTACCACTGCCTACAACAGGGGTGGTTCCAAACCACTGCCTACAACAGGGATGGTTCTAATCAGACTGGCGGATGGCAGGCATTCGCCTAATTTGGAAGAATCCTTCTAAACCTCAAGAGTTTCCCGACTCGTATAGGCCCATCTCCATACTCTCAGTGCTGAGTAAGGTGTTTGAACATTTACTCCGTCAAAAAATAGACAACCACTACAGTGCTACATGGATACCTGCTCCGAATCAATATGGATTCAAGCCAGGAAGATCAGCTGTCGACGCATTGGAAAATCTCATCAGCGCAGCCAACAACTTTGACAAGAAATACCTCCTAGTTATCTCAGTCGACTTCGCCGAGGTGTTCGACACCCTTTGGTGGCCGAGCGTCCTCGGCTGGCTGTGACAAGCACAACTCCCTAACAACCTCTATAACTGTATAAAAAACTACCTAACAGAAGTGTAGTAGTCCAGGCACCTTATTGCCAAGTGAAGAGGAAAATATACTGAGGTTGTCCCCAGGGCTTGGTTCTTGGCCTATTGCTCTGGACCTATGTCCTGGATGAGTTCCTGGGTATGGACCTTGGAGAGGTCTGCACTCAGGCCAATGCAGATGATCTGTCACTAATATTGGCCGCTGATTCAAGGGCCCAACTTGAAACCTATGCAAATCGCACTCTCACCACCCTTATGGACTGGGTACGACTTCACCACCTCACAATATCACCCACAAAATCTCGATCCATCTTGCTAAAACGCTCTCTGGCGCCAATAAGACCACCACAGATCAAGATCCATTGCATTACAGTAAAACTTGTCACTGAACTAAAGCACCTAGGAATAATAATAGATAAGAACCTATCTTTCCTCCTACATCTGAACTATATACAAAGAAAGATCAGGACCTACATGGCAGTGGTGGCCAGGGTGACCCGCCGAAACTGGGGGGGTTGAAAAAACGTACGCTGGCTCTATTTTATAAAGCCGTATTCATTCCTGTGATCACTTACGCCTCTGGGGCGTTGTTTCACAAGCCCCCCCCACCGTAATCAATAAGAGAAAATTGGAGTCCATTCACAGGCCAATTCTTCTTAACATGACCAGGGCGTGTAACACGGTTAGCACGCATACACTGGAGGTACTGGCAGGGGTGCTGCCCCTTGACCTGGAGGTCACGCATGTTGGAATGCCCTATCAACTCAGTAGGGACAAATCCGCTACCTATATCGACCATACAACAGCTCCAGTAAGCAACAGACCCAACGACAAAAGAAGACTTCTAACCTACCTACAACAAATTTGTCAGGAAAAGTGGACAACCTCCACCAAAGGAGAAATAACTCGAAAATTTATATTGGGCATCGACAGAGTATTTCCCAAGTTCCCGACCTGGTTTTCACCAGGACTACAAACTACCTATCTTGTAACTGGAAGATAGGTAGTTTGGCACCATCCGCAGCAAACTCACCATGCTAGGCATCGAAAACAACCCTCTAAGTGCCTGTGGCTCCCAAGAAACCTGGGACCATTTGATGTTCAACTGCTATCTGTACGAAGATCTCCGAGTACTTCTCATCGCTCAGCTCCAGTTCAATCCCAAGAACCAGGAACTCTGCCTACTTGATGACGAACAGAACGACAAACCATTCACAAAGTATGCCCAAGACTTGTTCACAAGGTGCAGAACCCTACCGCAACCAAGAAACTTGGCAACCACTTAGCATGACCAGAACAACCTCATCACTATTAACCCTGCACTGAACCTCAGCCTGAACAGCAACACTGGCAAAACTGAATAAGAAACAACCACTATCCTGTTATTGAAAAAAAAAAATCTCATAAAAAAACTGAACAGATTCATCGCTTCCTCTACAAAGATCTGATGTAATAAACACTAAACTAGACACTATTCCAACAGGACCAAAACTGCATGTAACTTAACTTTACTGGTTTAAGACAAAACACCGAAACTGACTCTCCAATCAGACCACAGCTATGCTGCCACCTTGTCGGTTGGCAGCCCAGGTTGGACACCTTGTGAAACCCACTTTGCCAGCTGAAGCCAAGACTGAAGAAGTTGCATCTTCTTCTTACCACGATAAGACAAGGAAATCATTGAAACGGACAATCTCCAACCAAGACTTTGAATGCAGCTAAGCTGCCACCTCACCAGTTGGCGATCTGGGGAGGGCACCTAACCTCGCTCACTTTCCTTCCCTATGCTGGTGGGGGGAGGGGGACCATTTGTTGTCTCCTTCCTTCCCCAATTTTCTCCTGGTGGGGCATGGGCATGCCCCACTGGAAATCATTGGGGTCGTCTTCTCTTTCGTCTCCATGCTTCTGACTTCCCCCCCAGCCTTCAGTCTGAGAGAAAGAGAGAGAGAGATAATCTTTAATAGATAAACTTAAAGTCTCTCTCCCCTACTCTGTCTGTATACTTGCGCACGTTCCACACGTCCAAATTTAAATTTGACAAAAACCGTGTTCACCAGGCTTTTCCAATTCTAGCGTTATCTCCCCAATCTTTTTTTAAATTTTTTTTTATAAGCCCTAGCCACTGAAATCTCAGAAAATTAGGTGTTAGTTGGAAGAGCTTCTCGTTCAATGAGCCATGCCCAGTGACTAAGAATGATGTCTCAAAAGATAGAGAGAGCCACTTCTGTGCTGACTTAGAGGAGGGGAAAGTCACATCCGGCAGGAATCTCCTTGTAACTGCTCCCTTGGTGGAATTGTCCTATCTTGTCTGCCAGATGTTTATCATCTCATTATAACAGCGTGTTTTCTCTGCCTTAGGGTCAGTGTTCAGGTTTAGCTCAATGTCCAAGATCTTGGTTGGAATTTTGTTGTTGATTCTAAAGGTCAGACCACGGAAGGTTACATACAAGTCCAGTGGAAGGGTCCCAGCTAAGACCTGGATAGCAGCAGTGGATACTGTCCTGCATACCCTATGGGTAGCCAGAAGCATTGTCCGTTGTATAGAGCCTAATTTGCCTATCATATTTACCAATCTAGCTCGGTGGAACCAAGCACCTGTAGCATACGTCACGATCGGAAAATTTTTTTCACTTTGGAGCTGAGATGGATGAGGTGGGGGTTAAAGCTTAATTTATGATCCAGAACCACCCCTAGCACAGTGGTCTGTGTGACAATGGGAAGTTGTACCCCAGAGACTTTAACTTGTGGAGGCCACCTGAGGTCCAGCTTATTTTTAAACAGCATCATTTTAACCTTGCTTGGATTTATCCGTAGTTTATTTAGTGCAGTCCAGGAAGAGAGGTCGTCAAGGACCCGATTAGCATTGTCTTCTATGGCTTTGCGAGAGCGGCCGGACACCACTATCGTGAGATCGTCCGCAAAAGCAACAATCTTGGTATTGGCAAAGGAGCGGGAAAGCCAGTCTTGTAGGATCATGTTCCACACGAGAGGTCCCAGGACTGAGCCCTGAGGACACCCCCGGGTGATTGGTCTGGAGACATGATGGTATTTTGACTTTAGAATTACTGTTCTATCTGAAAAGTAGCTTTGAAAAAGTTTATAGAAATGACTGGAACATGAGGCTATCCGGAGGCGTGCCAAAGCACTGCCCCACCAGACAGTGTCAGTCTACAATGCTCGGAGAACTTCATATCTGACCGTATCGTAATGCCCAAGCCCCTTCCCTCTAAAGGGAATGATATAGCCCTTAATACGTTGTGTATTTTATTATTATTGTTCTTATATTATTTCTCCCTGATTGGTGGATTTCACTCCGAGACTGGTACTGCTACCAAGTACACAAGGTAGTTAGCATTAGCATTAGCATTAGCATTAGTAGAGGCATTTGATGCAAGAAAGCAAGCTTATGCAGCATCAGCCAAAAAAAAAAAAAAAAAAAAAAAAACCCACTTCCACTTCACCCCTCTGTTCGTTCAAAATACCTGTCCAGCTGAGCCTTAAACTTATTTAGGCTATCAACCTCCACCACAAGGGATGGAAGTCTGTTCCACCAACCAACCACCCGCTGGCTAAAGGCAAATTTCCGCACGTCTATCCTACATCTGTCTTTCCTCAATTTGAATTTATGCCCTCTCAGGTGATTTTTCTGAGCTGTTATGTCTGGTGTTACTATTGGTCGAGGAACTCTCTGACTATCCTTTAGCATTAGCATTAGTAGAGGCATGGGATGCAAGAAAGCAAGCTTATGCAACATCAGCCAAAAAAAAAAAAAAAACCCTCCAATTTCACCTCTCCAATCGTTCAAATGCCTGCCTAGCCTTAGGCTATCAACTTCCACAACAAAGGATGGAAGTATGTTCCACAAATTTAACTCTCCGCTGGCTAAAGGCAAATTTCCGCACATCTATTCTACAACTGTCTTTTCTCAGTTTGAATCTGTGTCCCTTCAGTTTCTTAATCTGAGCAAGAGGAAGGTTCCCATCAGCATTCAGCTTGCTCAAGCCATTCAAGGCTTTATACACCTCAATCAGATCACCTCGCAGGTGCCTAATCTCCAGTCGCTGCAATTTGCAGAACTTAAGCCTTTCTTGGTAAGAGCACCCCTTTATTCGCCTCACCAGTCTTGTTGCCCTTCTTTGTACTCGTTCTAGCAACTCTACATCCTTCCTAAAATGAGGCTTCCAGACCTGTATGCAGTACTCAAAGTGTGGCCTGACCATTGCCTTGTATAACGGGATAATCACCTCCCTTTCCCTGCTAGCAAAATTCTTATATATCATTGACAAGACTCCATGACCTGCCCTGGCAGCCCGCCTGCATTGCTCAGCGAAATTCATATTCGACTGCACAATTACTCCCAGATCTTGTTTTTTCGCTTTCCACTTCCCTGAGTGTAGTACCACATAGTTGGTACGTTTCTCTTCGGTTATTGCTACCCATATGTAGTACTTTGCATTTATCAATGTTAAACTTCAGTTGCCACTTCTCAGCCCATTTTCCCAACTTATCTATATCCAGTTGGACTATCATACTGTCTCTACTGCCGTTAACAACCCTGCCAACCTTTGTATCATCTGCAACTTGGACATTAAACCTGATATATAACTTCATCAATATCATTGATAAATGTACAGAACAATAATGGGCCCCATACCGAAACCTGGGGAACTCCACTAATAACTTTCCAAGATGATCAGTGTCCATTGATTACCACTCTCTGTCGTCTCCCACTCAATCATCCCTTTATCCCTTGTAGCAACTCACCCTTAATGCCATATCTCTACAATTTGTACAGTAGTCTTCCCTGTGCAACAGTATCAAAAGCTTTACTGAAATCCAAGTACAGTATATGATATCAAAATTATTTTTGGCATTTAGTTCCTTTGTGACCACATCATATTATCCAATCAAGTTGGTCAGACAAGACCTCCCTTTAACAAACCCATGCTGTGTCTTTACTATTACTACAGTCTTGGCTAGACGATCCTTCAATGCTTCTTTAACCACTGATTCCATTATTTTCCCCAGAACACAAGTTAAACTTACAGGTCTATAGTTACTTGTCACCTTTCGAACCCCGCTTTGTGAATTGGTGATACATTTGCACACCTCCAGTCCAAGGAAGCTCTCATAATTATGGCTAAGGGTTTGCTTACTTCCTTTGCTGCCTCCTTTAATATAACCGGATAGATCCCATTCACCGCAGCTGCCTTTTTTATATTTAATTTAAACAATTTCTCTTCCACTTTGCTCTCAGTTATTAAAAAATCACTTAGCTCCCTGTTAGAGTTTGATAAACTTCTGGCACTCCCCTCATTGAATAACTCCTCATGTGTTAATGTAGGTTCAAAATACTCATTCAGTTTATCAGGTACCTGAGCATCATCATCAATACTCAATCCCTCTGTGTTAAGTGGTTCAATCTGATTCATCCCTTTCCTTCTAGAGTTTACATAAGTAAAGAACTCTGCTGTTTTTCTTTGCATCCTTTGCCAAAGATTTCTCGTAATCTGCCTTCGCCTACCTAGCCTCCTTTTTGACTTGGTTTCAGACTAGTTTATATCTGCCCTAGGCTTCTGTGTCACCTGATGCTTTATATGCATCCCATACATTTTTCTCCTCTGCCATGAGCCTCATTAATTCATCTGACATCCATTTAGGCCTAAACCTTGAACAGTATTTTATAGTTGGAATGAAAAGCCTATTAGCCTCCAAAATTAAGTCCCTGAACGTTTCCCATTTAGAATTCAACGTTGGTAACAACATTTGATCCCACTGTACAGAATTTAAAAACTGTCTGAGATCTCTGTAGTCATCTTAACAAAAGCAATAGCCCTTCCATTTAGCCTTGATGGTGGTTACATCTTTAAGTAATTCCCACATCAGTACATTGTGATGACTGTCACCCAGTGGTTCCTGTATCAGCAAATTCTTAATGCATGACTAATCACTGCTGATAATCAGATCAAGAGTGTTACTCCCTCTGGTTGCCTCTCGAACAAGTAGTTGGAGAAAACAGTCATCGAATAAATCGACAAACGTCCTGCTAGTGTGCGAGTAACCAATCCACAAGTTTCAGTCGATATCTGGAAAGTTATAATCCCCCATTATATGACATTCTGATTTACTGGCCCACTCTGTTTCTCTGCACAATTGCTCATTATACTCATCAGATTTGTTAGGCTTATAACACACACCTGCTCTAATTTTTTCTTTCCCAGTGTTCAGTGTTGAGTCTGTTTAGTGCGACACTAAACAGACTCAACATTGCATTGTCCACCAACGTCAATTGGATGCACTTCCTTAGATTTTATGTTTCTTAACTAACAGCATAACCCCTCCTCCCTTCCTGTTTTGTCTATCCTTTCTGTACACATTGTTCTCCCCAAATTCGAATTCTGCACTGCTTATGTGTGTGTTACACCACATCTCTGATATCCCAACAATATCTGCTTTTGATGTCTTGACTTTCGTTTCAAGCTCATCAAATTTAACTATACTTCTAGCATTGGTGTACATGCAAGTATATATGCACCTGTTTCTACTCTTAGTTACCCTAACACAGCCTATTTATTTTTTTGTTCCACTATGACTCCCAGCAGTCCTGGAAATCTCCACTGCCTTGTTTTCCAGGATGCTGCTCATTCTAATAGAAGCAGTTCAATAACCACTTTTGCCTCTGCCTGTGGCCACTGTTAACCTTTTAGTGTGCGTGTATCCCCCCCCCAAGCTAGCAGTTTTCCGACCCACCCAACACTGCCTCGATAGCATCAGCAAATATTCTTGCACCCTTTCTGTTTAAGTGTATCCCATCCCTGTAGATGCAGTCTCTCCTGTCAACAACCACAGACCAGGCTGAAAAAAATTCTACCGCTTGAGCCTTGCACAATCTCCCCAGGGCCGAATTGATCGACAAGGCTCTCATCATATAATTCCTCCTATAGTGTCTGGGCAGAATTGCATATACTACATTTAACCCTAACTCGCGAATTTTTTTCGACATTGACCTGTACTTGTTGAGTAAATCTGCTGATCTCTTACTCTTATTGTCATTAGTTCCAACGTGTACAACATTGCACCTTTTGTGCCTTTAAAAGATGATATATGCTCTATAACGTCATCGTCTTTTGCCCCTGGCAGACATACCCTGGTTCTGTTCCTTCTTGCATAGTATATTCACCGTCTCTCTGACAATAGAGTCCCCAACAATAACTAGTTCCTTTGGTACCAGCGAATTCTGCCTTGGAGATTGCCTCTGTGTTGCCTGATGCACAGGAGTAAGCTCTGACGTTGAGCTGGGCAGCTGAGAGCTTGATGGGCCCTCATATTAATTTCTTCTAGGGCATTTATCCTATAACACAAGCTCTCATAGACGCCCATCAGAACGCTGAGTTGGTGCGTAATTTCTTGACACTCTAGACTTCTAGCACGCACAAAGGATCATTCTTGGCTAGTTCATGTCCTGTTTTAGAAAGGTCGGCAAACATCCTACAGGTGTTCAGGATTGCGACTTTCTGAAGTTCCTTGTAGGTGAACTCTGGGAGACCTATTGCTGCTATGCTGCTATGTAGGGTATTTGGCACCATACCGGTGGTTGACAGGATGATCGGGATGGTCGTTACTTCTTGCGTATGCCACATCTCCTTGACCTCATGTCTCAGGTTCGTTTACTTTCTAATTATTTCCTCATGGGTTTTCTGGACATTGCTAGTGTTGGGCACCGCTATGTCAATCAGGTAGGTAACGTTTTCCATCTTGTCCACATGGGTTATGTCCAGTCTGTCGTGCGGGATGGTCTTATCCGTTATTATGGTGCAGTCCCATTACACCTTGTGGGTTTGGGGTCTCTAGTACTGCCTGGGGTTCGTACTTAGTCAACAGGTATTTCCTCGCTAGCCTTTGATGTATTTTCCTGGCTACCTGGTTGTGTCTATGAGTGTACTCAGTCCTGGTGATCACCTTGTGCCCCGCAGTGATGTATTGGATCGTTTCTGAGGCCATGTGGCATCGTCGACATGTCATCTGACATTCCGCGTTCCTTTGCAATGTATTTTCTATAGTTTCTGGTGTTGATTACCTGATCTTGGATGGCTAGCATGACAGATATCCTTTAGTCTCAGGGAAAAGCGTGCCGCTTGTGAGCCATGCATTGGAAGCACTCTTATCGATGTGATCTTGATGGAGGTCATTGTAGTGTCTGCCACGGAGCGTCTTCCTTGCCCATTTTTCTAGCTTCGTTTCTTGTGCCGTCTGTGCGGGAGGGGACTCCTCGCTTAGGTTGAATGGGGTATACTACTTATCTATCTTCCTTCTTTTGCATGATATCCTCTAGCCCGGTGTTAGTCCAATCTATGACCCCAAAGGAGTGTGTTAGTACTGGAGCTGCATAGGTGTTTATTGCTTTAACTGTATTCCATCCGTTCAGTTTTGCTTTCAGTAGGCTTCTGAGTATCTGATGATATTTTTCGGTCAGGCACTTCTTGATTGCCTTGTGTTCTAACTGGTGAGCCTGCATCATCCCTAGATATTTGTAGGTCTCTCTTTCTGTCATAGCTTCGATCTCTTTACTAGTCAGCAGCTGGTAGTTTCGTTCGACTTATTTTCCCTGGTGCAGCGTGTGGGTCTTGCATTTCTCTAGACCAAATTCCATCCTGATGTCCTTGCTGAATTCTTTGGTGAAGAGTCACCAAGAAAGAGAAGAATGATTATATCCAGCTCAGGACCCTGGGTGTGCCAAGCCCATACTCACCAGATGTGAGGCCATGCATCTTTTTGAACATGTAACTGTGGCTCTTTAAATTTTAGCTCACATTTTGAAATGGAGTTAAATGACTTAAAAATCAAGGACATGTGGAGTGCAAGGCTAAAATGCCGTAAAACTGAAATTGAGGATTTGATGAGGCAAAAGGCTGCCCTTGCAATTCTACACAAATGGACAGCCTTGGGTGAGAAGAAAATGCAAGACTAAATTGTGTTCAATGCGTGGAGTAGCTTACCGGACAAGTATATAAATTTTAAAATATTTACGTTTAGACTTCTCTCAGTTTTTGGTTCGACGTATTTGTCCGGGCAAATATATTCGAACATGAACTATTTTAAAAATAAATCAAGAAACCGTCTGAACAATGTGAGTCTCTCAGCATGTTTAAAGATGAAAGTTAAGGCATATTCGTCTGATGTTGAGAGAATAGCTCAAGAAGTTCAGCAGTAAAAGTCACATTAATTCATACCTAATTGGACGTTTGTTACGTTTTTTCATAAATGATATTATAAAATATATATTTTATAATATATATATTACAAATTATGTAATATATATTTTTAATAAAACTATCCTATTTAATAAAATTCTATTCCATCCCACTCTATTCCATTTCTTAAAAAATTCCGCCCTCCTCGATCTGAGGTGTGGCTCTTCGGATTCTCTTTTTTTTGAATAAGATGAAAAATGGCTCTTCACTTAAAAAAATGTTGCCGACCTCTGAGCTATATGATGCAAGGAAGTCTGAGGCTTATGCTGCACCAGCCGAAAAAAATTCTGAATTACCCTGAGAGAGAGAGAGAGAGAGAGAGAGAGAGAGAGAGTCAAGTAGAAGGGAATCGCCAAGAAAGAGAAGAATGATGCTATCTAGTTCAGAACCCTGGGTATGCCAAGCCCATACTCACCAGATGTGAGCCCCTGGGGTTGTTAGGCTGTATACTCATGAAACATAAGTAAATAAAATATTTATTTACTAAGTAGTTAGTAAAGTGTATTTTGTTAAAAAAACTGGGAAAAAATATGGTAACTTTTTTTCTGCTATAACGCGCTTTGCTTACTAGGCGAGTATTAAAGTTGGCTCCTGAAACTCGTGTTATATCTAGTTTGCACTGTATTAATCAATTCGAGGTAATAAAACACAAAAGAGATAAATAGCTGAAACTTGAAATACAAACGGGAAGTGGTTCCATCTACTGGCCGTAATTTAATTTTCCAATATTTTTGCTACAGTCAAGAGATTTATTTATATACGTATAATTATCTAGGGCAGATACTGTATAGTCCTACATGGGTACACTGTATTAGACTCCTATCCGAACTCGACCGATATGTTTGTACCAACAATTGTAAAAAAAAAAAATAATAAATAATAATGAAATGGCGCATAAAGAAAATTGGTAATTTTTCAAACGTCAGTAATAATGCAATAGTTAGTGTTAAATTAAAATAAATCAATCATTCAGTAACATTAATATTTAATTAATTTCAATACATTGAAATAAAACATATTTAAACCTAAAATATAAGAATGATACAATATAATTAATTTTACAATTTTTTTAGTAAAGTGGCTGAACATGAACAATTTCCGGGTTGAGCTGTACAAAGGGTACTAGGAAAGTTTTGCAATATGGTGCAACAATGAATCATAGGAAGCTGCTTGTTGCTGCATGTTGAGACATGTTCATACGTGCATAGTAGCCGCCGCGCAAAGTCTATGGGCTCAGTTATTCATTAGTAGTGAGAGTGTAAAGTGCTTGCGATGGCATCGTGGTCACGAAATGAGATAAGGACAGTTTTGCGGTATAATTTCGTGCGTGGTTTAACCACAGACCAGTGCTTAGAAGAAATGACTCTTGCACTAGATGATGATTGTCCACATCGTACAACGATATTCAGGTGGTATAGAGAATTCCAAAGGGGAAATTTCACTCTGGAGGATTCTGAGAGGCCGGGAAGGCCACGAACGTCAGTTACGGAGGAAAACGTTACTGCTGTGAGGAAAATGCTTGACGAAAACAGGCGAGTGACCTACCAACAGATAGAGGATACTTTGGGCCTAAATGCACCAGCAATTCATTCGATTCTGCAAGATCATTTGCACGTGAAGAAACTTTGTTCTCTCTGGGTGCCGCATCAACTGACTGAAGAGCAGATGACACGACGTGTGACTTGGTGCCGGGAGATGTTAAAAAAGTTTGATAAGGGACAATTTCGGTATGTGAACAACATCGTGACAGGTGACGAGACTTGGCTGTACTATTACGATCTGCCGACCAAGGCTCAAAACAAGGTTTGGGTCTTTGATGATGACGACACACCCGTAATTGTCAGAAAATCCCGATCTGTAAAGAAGAAAATGAAAGCTGTATTTTTCAAATCGAGTGGAATTGTGGAACGTGTCGTTTTGGACATGCAGAAGACAGTCACAGCTAAGTGGTATACTGAACAATGCCTGCCTAAAGTCATTGGATCTATGAAGAACCTGCGGCCAAAGTCAAGAATGGACACCTGGTACCTCCATCACGATAATGCTGCAGCTCACCGCGCCAAAGCCTGCACCGAATATTTGACCACGACAGGACTGAAACTTCTCGAGCACCCTCCCTACAGTCCAGACCTTGCTCCCTGCGACTTTGCACTGTTCCCGCATGTGAAAATGAAGCTAAAGGGGAGGCGGTTTTCCAGTGATGAGGACCTTCTACGGGCTTGGGACAACGAGTGTGCTTTACTCCCTAGTGAAACTTGGCAGAACTGGTTTAAAGATTGGTTTCGGAGGATAGAGAGGTGTATTGAATGTAGAGGAAATTACTTTGAAAAAATTAAATAAACAAAGCTGTATTGCAAAACTTTCCTAGTACCCTTTGTACTACTTTACTTGGCAGTGAAATCCAGATGCAGAAAACTCTTTCATTTTGAACTCCTAAAAGGGGATTAACTCTTGTCATCCTTGCCAAACTCTGTTATTTATAATAATAATAATAATAATAATAATAATAATAATAATAATAATAATAATAATAATAATGTATCCAGTTCAAAAACTGAAGTTAAATCTATTCTTAAAAAATCTTAACACTATTTTTGAAGAGTCGAATCTGCAAAGAAATGTCTCACAAAATTTAAGGAACCCAAAAGCAATTACTTTGCCTCACCCTAGGATACTAAATAGATTTGGAGATAGGCACACAATGAATATAATAAACAACTTGTTGGCTAGCATTGATTTCAGGCTCAGGAGAAGTTACTCCATCTCCAAATTAAAATTCCTAATAAGAAAATTCTTGATACTCAATGACACAGTAGATTAGAATTGATATGCAGATAAACTACTACCTCTGTTTACAGTGTGGAATATACTGTGTGTAGTGACTTCATAGTCTTTTCTGTAAGATAAAAAATTTGTACAAAACTGTTGTAAAGGAAGAATTACAACTTGTTGTCAAGAAATTTACTTTTCTTTACAAGTTCATTTATTGTAAACAA
Source organism: Mastigoproctus giganteus (assembly GCF_048544385.1). Lineage (NCBI taxonomy): Eukaryota > Metazoa > Arthropoda > Arachnida > Uropygi > Thelyphonidae > Mastigoproctus > Mastigoproctus giganteus. The sequence continues at coordinate 152,000,476 of NC_143581.1, read as the reverse complement.
ATTCTCTTGATAAATAAAATTGTATTGTATTATTATTATTATTATTATTATTATTATCTGTATGGTGCAAGGAAGCCTGAGGCTTATGCTGCACCAGCCAAGAAAACCTGAGTTACCCTGAGAGAGAGAGAGAGAGAGAGAGAGAGAGAGAGAGAGAGAGAGAGAGAGAGAGAGAGAGAGAGGAAACACTAAGAAAGAGAAGAATGATGATATCCAGCTTGGCACACCCGGGACCCTGGGTGTGCCAAGCCCATACTCATCAGATGTGAGCCCCTGTTGGCAAGGATGGCAAGAGTTAAACCTCCAGTTCTCCAACAGAGGGGAAAGACTGTACTTGACAAAGACCGGACATAACTGGCATACCCTGAAATGTTACGTACCTAATCGACGCGAGTGATACCGTAAAATTTACACAGATCGTCAAAACTACAATCGCCATTCGCAGTGGAGAAAGGAGGTAGTGAGCGTCCACCCGTAACTCATCCGCCAGTTTCCAGCCCCGATTTCACTCGAAATACCTATTATTTTTCTTAATTATATACTCCATCATTTTATCTCTTCATATAACTCACATTTTTATATCCTTGGGACTCTGCACATCATGACCAAAGTTGCCCATGCGCCATAAAAAAATCAAACTAAATCTTTATATCCATATTGATATCTCTTTATTACCTCGGAGGGTTCTGAATATGATTATACACAGGGCTGTAGTCGTAAAATTAGCAGAAGGTATACACAGAGCCGGTGCGAGTGTTTCAGGCGCCCTAGGCGAGACTTAAAATTTGCGCCCCAGTTGTATTCTGTACCATCCATCCACCTGTTATCCATCCTTCTATCCTGTTAGAAGAACCGATTGTAGATATTTCCTCCTCATCTCAATTGACTTCGCTGGAGCCTTTGACTCCCTCTGGTGGTCCAGTGTTCTGGCCAGGCTCCGACAGGCTGAAATCCAATCAAATCTATTTCGCTGCATGAAATCTTACCTGGAAAACCGAAGAATCACTGTCAGCACTCCCTTTACCTCTGTATCCAGACCGGTTTACAGGGGCTGTCCCCAGGGATTCGTCCTGGGGCCGCTCCTGTGGAACCTCTTGCTTGATGAGTTTTTAAACCTGTATGTTCCAAATGTCATTACACAGGCATACGCTGATGATCTGATTATGATGCTTCAAGCAGACAGCAGGGCTCAACTGGAGGCCATAGGCAACCATGCCACACACATGCTACAGGATTGGGCCAAGAGGAATCTTCTAACGATCTCAACCGAAAAAACAAACTCAATACTGCTCAGGGGTGCTCTTGACCCCGGCAGACCTCCACTAATCAAAATAAATGGAGCGACCATCAAACTCAAACAGGAACTAAAATATTTAGGAATAATACTAGACCGAAACTTGAACTTCACATCTCATCTCTGTTATCTCAGAACGAAAACAAGGAAGCTCTCTGCCCTGATAACCAAAACCACCAGGAGGGACTGGAGACTAAAGAAGAGGGCTCTCTCCCTTCTATACAAAGCTCTCTTCATCCCTATCCTTGCCTATGGTGCAGGCGCCTGGTATCAGAAAGCAAACACAGCAGTCAACAAGAAAAGGCTGGAGTCTATCCACCGATCCATACTATTGACAACAACAAGAGCCTGCTGCACGGTGAGCATCCATGCGCTCCATGTCTTGGCGGGCTTCCTTCTCCTGGACCTGGAGATCGTGCGCTGTGAGCTGCTACACCAACATTCGAAAGGAAGAACCACAACTTATCTAGGTTACACAACAGATCCACAGAAAAGCAAATCCTCAGAAAATAAGAGGTTAACGGAACACCTGTAATCTATCTGGAAAAATAGATGGAATCTTACCACAAAAGGGCAAGTCACCAAAAAATTTATACCCGATGTCAGCAGGGTATATCCTATTTCCCCGTCCTGGTTTTCCCCTGGCTTCCACACCACCTTCCTTCTTACGGGACACGGCTCCTTCAGAGGGAAACTCCACGAGCTGGGAATCTCCGACAACCCGAGCTGTAACTGCGGTCAGGAGGAAACCTGGGAACATCTTATCCATGACTGTGACAACTATGAGGACCTCAGATGTCATCTATATACACGCATCAACTCCTTGCTAAAAGACCGAGAAGAAATAATATTGCAAGAATAAGATAATTACCGGGCTTTCACTGTCTTTGCCCGTGAACTCTTTGAAAGACAAAGATCCCTGCCACATCATCACTAACCTATGAAAACACAAACGTAACTACCTGAGATGACTGCGAAACTCTGAACTAGTGACCTCCTGAAGCAGATAACAACACATGAACGTAACAAACTGGACCTGACTTCTGGACTTGGACCTCCACCGGACCAATGCAAAGACGAAGATTGAAACTTGGACTCAGACCTTGAAGACTGCATCTTATGATGCCATATAGCCATATAGCGCCCCGGCTCTGTCTAGTCTGCTCTTTACTCCTCTTTCCCTAGCAGGGGGGAAGGGACGGCCTGCTGCTCCTCCCCTCCTGCCACCCCTCTTTCTCCTCTGGTGGGGCATGGGCATGCCCCACTATTTCAACAGAGGTCATCTTCCCTATAGACCCCTTACTTCCAATTTCCAACCCCCCATTCTTCCACCTCCCCTCCCATCTCTTTCTCCTTACAACAGCGCCTGCCCCACACGTACAAATTTAAAACACCAAAATTCATGCCCGACCTATTATGAAATCTTATTACCTCCAGCGCTTATCCCTTATAGCCCCTCTAAGTAGCGTATAATGTACCATCTGTGCCCAAAAGAAAAGAAGAATTTTTATTTTAATTATATTTTATTTATTTATTTATTATATATATATATATATTTTTTTTTTTAGGTCCTAGCCACTGAAATCTCAGGAAAATAGGTGGTAGGACCTGCCAGAGCAAACTTTAAGGGAACACCTGGCTGCTGGCCTCCACGTGGCGGAGTACGTAAACGACAGGTCCCATGTGGGGCCTGGCGGCTAACTAGCCAGAGGAACAGGGGGCACAACATATTACACAACACATAACCCACACACTTTTAACCCTCTGGCCTTGACAGCATACTGTCCTCGATACAAAGAACATACGCGGAGATGGGATAAATCCCTGGTGCCGTTAGACCCAAAAATACTCTGTACTCTGTACTCTGTAGATGGACACAGCGCAAATGTGGGAAACCACAGGGGGCGCCTGACCCTAATACTATGCACAACAGAGCAAAGGTTGTACAAAACATAAAAATAAAGATAGACTAATATACTTTTGTACAATGAAAGTTAATTCAAACGCGAAAGTCCAATTCACAAAAAAAAAAAAAAAAAAAAAGATTTCGATGGACACACTGCAGCCACGAAGAGATGTACCTGGTCGGAAATATTTTACAGATAACCTGTAATGTCCAAATGTTACCCCACTGGTATACTAAGTGACTCAAATGTGCCCCACGAAAACACTCTTCACACCATTACGCTGCCACGATCTTGTTGACACATGGCAAGATGGGTCCATGGACTCGTGCTATTTTCGCCATATTCTGGTATTCCCATTAGCGAGAAACATTAGGAACCTGAATTCGTCATATCACCAGCTGGTTTTCCAGTCTTCCCTGTTCAGTGTTGGTGTTCTTGAGTGCAGTGTAACCGTAGGTTTTTTTTTTTTTTTGTGACAGGAGTGAAATCACATTCGATTTTCTGTTGTGATGCGCATCTTTAACAAGGTACGACGAGCTATACATTCCGAATGCCTGTCTGGTTACCACCGTTGTACTGGATTACTATTTTAAGGACGTAGCCTTTCTGTTCCCTGCACCAGTCTTGTTATTCTTTTTGCCCTTTCGTCAATCAGTTGTTTGTGATCAGAGGATTTCCTTTGGTTTATTTGGTTACTGGACCAATCTTGACACAGTCACACACGAAAACTCCAGAAAGGTTGCAGTTTTTGACATACTCAAACCAGTGCGTCTGGTTCCCAGTACCAAGTCACATTTAACGTCATTTAAATCTGTCTTCGTGCTCATTCTCGCAATGGATGGCGCACATACAATATCCCTGATTCCATAAAAAGGTTAAGTATACCTAATAATAAAGTGGCCACTTACTGTAGGTTTAATAGTGTTAAAGTTGAGAACGCTTTTGACTTGATAGCGAAAGTCTGAACTCCGTACGCAGCATAGTAGTTTTACTTGCCTCTTCTAGACGAAGTCTTTGGAATATTGAGAAGTTCTGAAATTTGCCATACACGAAGTCCTGTCCTGTGGCATCTGTTTATATTCAAATTAACCGAGATTATTTTTGCGTGGCATGTTGATCGTTAGCGACTGCCTCTGCTACAACTACTCTCTACATTATTTGCTGTTTTCGTTTCTAGGCCAACAATGTGCATAATATTCGTTTAATGACGACCTTTTCTAGTCATCTCACATATTGGCTGGCAGTATAAACGGTAATCCTAATATGGGCCACGTGTCTTCTGTCTATACGTTATATTCTCAGGCCGATTTGCATGTGCGGACAGGTCGCTGCTTCCCTCTCCCTGTGGTCGGCTAACTACAGCTCTGTTTCGAGGCATTAACGAATTCAGTCTGTTTCAGAATTCGAACTTAGACCTCTCCAAATGGAAATGTATCAGAGGTAGCTGGAGAGGTCTAGGTTCGAGTCCGTCTCTGACTGAATTCGTTATGCCTCGAAACAGAGGTGTAGTTAGTCGACCACAGGGAGAGGGAGGCAGGGACCTATCCGCACATGCAAATCGGCCTGAGAATATAACGTATAGACACTGCCTCTGAGACGATAGACGATGACAATACGCATATTATGTATACATGAATCAGTTTCTTTGCTATTGTTGGGTTTTAGGTGCATCAGCAACTTAGGTTATGTTGCACCGTATATAATATGCCTGTAAACTGCGTGTATTCTGTGGTCGATTTGCTGTTTGCTGAACGAAAAATTCGAGTTTCCAGGAATAATAAAACAGTGCTGTCCTCAGCTGAGCCTGATTAAATCAGCCACGTTGTGAATAAGGCCGTAAAAATTCCTTGCGTCATTGACGGGATTTGAACTCAGGTCTTTTCTTCTCGGTGTGGGGAGGACGATGATTATACTACTTGTGCTACCCACGAGAGCAAGTCCTTTGTACGAGATGAATTAAACAACCATGAAAGAATGAAAAACTGTAGGAGAAACTGAGAAACTGTCTTAGCCATAGTTGGTCCTTTAGTGTCGGTTTTATATCTCAGAAACTCGGTCTGTGATTAGCATTACAGACCGAGTGCTCAGAATCTCTCCTCCTGGAACGGCAGTTAGCACATACTGACGGATTCCATTTGTGTGGGCAGTCTGCGTATATATGGCCTTTGCGTGAACAATGAAATCTAGACTTGTGTGACGCTTGGTTACCACAACGAAAGATTTAAATTTGTGGGCTGTGAATCCAAGGTATAAGTGTTGTTGTTTAAAAATAAGCCAATTATTTTTAGTTACTCCTGTGACTCCAATGGGTTATTGGAGTCACAGGACTGACTCCAATAACCCAATGAACACAATTTTTATTCATAGACTTCGCGATGAATTTAAAGGTTCATTCCTTTGAGAGTTTATCCAGAGTTATGCCAGCAGCGTCCTGTCCAAGTCGGAGATAAGAATAGTAGGATCCGCTTTCTTTGGGGAGGATGACGTGGAGATACCTGCAGAAGATAAGACTGCAGAATCAATCTTGGAGTCTGTTTCAATGTTACTTCATTGTTGCGTGTAAGGCTCACAGCCTTAATCTTAACTTCCACAAGGTTTTACTGAGAACCTCAGTAATTTATTACTTGACATCCTGGCTAGTAGTTAGCGTAGAGTTTTCATTGGGTTTTAAACAGTACTGTTGTCGGCGTATTTGTAGAAAAATAAGAGAAATTTATCTGAGTATGGTACGTAGAACACTTCCGTATGACACTCTCCAGAAATTAAAACGAATATAAAATGAAAAATATACGGCGTATACACTGAGTGATCACTCAGTTATGACCATCTACCTAATACTTCATAGGTCCTCCTTTTGCCCTCAGTACAGCAGCTATCCGACGTGGTATTGATTCAACAAGATGTCGAAAGCGTTCGGGAAGTATGGCCAACCAAGCTGTGTGCAATGCGGCTAGCAATGCAGGTATGGAGGTGATTGGTTTATCCAGATGCCTGATATGCCTTTCCATAGTGTCCCACAAGTGCTCTATGGGATTGATATCGGCGGAGTTCAGAGGCCAATCGATATGCTGGAAGACAGATCTGTGTTCCTCAAACCATTCTTGCACATCAAGTGCCCGATGGCTCGGCGCATTGTCGTCTTGGAAGATACCATCGCCATTCAGGAAAAAGTGTAACATAGCGGGGTGTACACAGTCAGCAAGCAGTTCACGATAGCGGAGACCACTGATACGTTGTTCCACATGCACCAGGGGCCCAAGTTCCTGCCAGTGAAACATGCCCCACACCATACATCCACCTTCACCGGCCAGCGCTTTTAATACCATGCATGATGGATCAGGAGCCTCATGTTGTTGATGCGAAATCCGTACACGACCATCCAAGGTGTGGAGTAAATAACGTGACTCATCGGACCAGCACACCTTCTTCCAGTCTTCTAACGTCCAACTTGTATGCTCTTTGCACCAGGCGAGTCTTTTACGCCGATGAACCTTGGTTAGGAGAGGATGCCGTAGGAGTCGTCTGCTGGTAGAGCCCATACGTGCGAGCGTGCGACGCATGCCAGATATTGTTTCGGGTTGGCCCATGTTGTATTGGATAGAAAACTCTTCAACAGTGCTGCGCCTGTTCGCCTTTACGAGTTGTCGGACTCGGCGCTCACCTCTAGCATCAACCTTTCGCTGACATTTGCAGTTTTGCCGTCGGGGCGTTGTTTGACCATTTTGACGCCAGTCCTGGTACATTTTAACTAGCGGCTCTTAAACACCCGACCAGTTCAGCCGTTTGGAAAATAGAGGAACCAGCTCGTGGAGCACCCACAATCTGTCCTTTATCAAAGTCCGATAAATCCTTCCTTTTACCCATCACGCTCGGAATTTTACTACCTACTGAACCACTGACACCTTATCTATGCTACGTACGTTGACTAACTCCGCACTGTTGT